>NC_081289.1:43874479-44174479 GCF_030490865.1 Poecile atricapillus | reverse complement strand
TTTAACTTAAAGGTATTTTCTCTTTTGCATTTAAAAAAAAAAAAATTATTCTAGGGAAATCATATCTGCCTCTGGTAGTACTTAGATGTTCTTACTAAAATACCAAGTCCTTCTACTTTCAATGTTTTTTATTTTCCTTACTAAATTCCACTATAAGTAGACTATGTATTACCTTCTGTCACAGCAGTTCTCTGCAGAGAATCTGAAATAAACACAAAGAAATGCCATAATTTTCAACTCTCTTGAGAAACAAAGTATGTCTACTCTTATGCACTCCTACTTTAAACTGAAAATATTTCAAAACCTCAGATTTTACTTAGTACATTACAAAACATTTCAAAATCTCTGGTTGCATTTGACATTGCAGACTGACTTCATTACGTACAAACATCCCTCCCTGTCTGAAGACTTTCCAGTCAGACAGTTCTGGCTGATTTTTGCATTTCATCTGTATTATTTCAAGTACTAAGGAAAGCTCTCTGTTGCACTGTGGCTTGCCATAATTCTTAAGCATCTTGTTTTTACTCAGCTTGTCTTTGTACACCAGCAGAACACTGTAAGAAATCACTTCTGCAGTTGCCAGTTTGTAGAAACTTCCTGCACAGCATCATGTTGTGGGTGAGAAGGAGCCACACACTGCTGTTTGGTGGCCAGGGGATGTCATATTAACATTTTGCTCTGCCTGCCTCTCCAGCAGTCCCTGATGCTACCTCCAGTCCAGGCTATCGGGTGGAGGAGGAGGGTGCTACCACATGTACCAAGGAACATGTCAAGCACCCTAATGGCTGGGTGGGCTTTTCTCTAGCTGCCTTTTGGGGAAAGAAAAAATCCCAATCTGCTAGCAAAGACCACACCTAAAAAAAAAAAAACCAGCAAGGACCTGGTAGTTAAAATGTTTCTCTCTCTTAACTAACACACTGGTTCTGTACATTGCCAAACAAAGGGAGTTCTGACTAAATATTTGTCTCCCACTCTCTCCCTCTATGAAAAAATTAACAAGCACAGGATTGCTCTGATGAAGAGCAGCATGAAAGGGGCTAACAATGAAAGAGTAGTATGAAGTGACAAAACATTCATTAAGGATTAAAAAGAGAAGGGTGTCTTTACACACTGCCAAAAGTTTTATTTAAACAGGCTATTACATCTTGCCCCCACTATACAGAACCACACAAGGCTGACACTAGAATAAATCTCAACTCTATAAAAAATTTACTGACAACACAGACTACAAGAGAAGAGCTTGTTTATCCTCATCCTCCAAATCCTGCCTTCCTGAAAAATTCAGCAGGTTAGTGCTGCATAAATCTGTGTAACACTTCCTGGGACTTCTCCATCCAGCTAACAACTTTGAAGACACAGATACCACTGGCACTTCAAGGAAAGGTGGGCAATCCTTCACTTGCTCTTATAGAGGAATCCCCCGCCCCGAGACAGCAGGAAAAGCAGAGCAGATAGAGGGGCAAGAAGAAGGTGGTATAACACAGCTATATCATTTTAATTTTCCAAACCTGGGGCTGGTGGGGAAGAAGGGCAGGTCCATAGAGAAAGAGCAAGCTCCACACCACCACCTGAATGGTCTGGAGTGGTAGCAGTGCCGTGTTACATGTCAGGGACCACTCTGAGGTGCTTCATTCCGGGTGTGCCTCGCAGGGCCAAGGCATGCAGGCACCAGGGGAATCCCACCATTTTTCCAACTTCCACAACCCAGATATTCTCATGCTGATTTAACTGCAGCCATAACCAGGGCTCCTCTGGGCTTCTACTCATAATAACAGGAAAATTTTTCAATCAAGCCAGTAACTCAGTACCAATCTCATGCCTGAAAGTTTCAGATTCCAGTCTAAACTACCCAAGGCCACCCAGCTGTTTGCCTTCCCCATTTTGTTGGCATGAGGAACATTTTCTATAATAAAGGCTAGTGAAACTCTAAGAAAGATGCCCAACCCAAATACTGCAAGTTTTTGTGAACAAACACAGGCCAAGATTCTTTAGGTTCAGTTAATCCTATATTGGACTAGGACAGATAACATGACTCAAGAGACCTTGAGAAAACCTCTCTATCTGATTCTCTTGTTCATTAAAAGGTTATCAACTGCCTTCTCCCCTTGCCTTTCATCATATAACACAGTATCTTCAAATCTAGTTTAAAAATAAAGTTTATGCTCTGCAAGTGCAAGAGAGAGTTGAAGCAGGCATCTGTTTATGACAAAGGTAAGTCATCCAGTGGAAAACGTGCCAATGCTGGACTAATGTTGACATGAGCCAAAAAAACAGAATTCATCATAGATTTGTTGGCATGTCTACCT
Organism: Poecile atricapillus; assembly: GCF_030490865.1. Lineage (NCBI taxonomy): Eukaryota > Metazoa > Chordata > Aves > Passeriformes > Paridae > Poecile > Poecile atricapillus. The sequence goes on along the minus strand of NC_081289.1, from coordinate 44,172,173 downwards.
CCACAATCCCTGGGGTCCTGTCCATGTGGTCCTCTGACACCAGAGAGTGACACACAGGAGATTAAACTGGGCAGTGGAACAATAAACAGAATGGACAATGTCTATCTGATGCCCAGCACAAACTGGCAACGTTGAATTACAGTAATGTGGCATTGGGTACTGCCCACGCTCTGCTCAACACTCCCACTGAGGATTGATGAAAACAGCTCTCCCAAAGAGGTGATCTGGCAGATGATCTAAAGTGAATGATGAAGTCCGTGATGGGAGAAGATTAACATAGTGAAGGGGCCCAGCCTATGACTGGCCTTCCTTCCATGCTGACTCAACAACCATGCTGGAAACATGAGATCTAATTTGCAGGCAGCTCCCTTCAATGTCCTTGCCATGCCCCTGGGAAGGGATGTGAAGGATTCTCTCCCTTTGTATCAGGTTTCAATATTCAGGTTTTGGTAGTGGGGGGGGCTACAGGGGTGGATTCTGTGAGAAGTTGCCAGAAGTTTATTCCATGTCCAGAAATCCTGGGCAGCTCCAAGATGGAGGTGCTGCTGGCCAAGGCTGGGTCGTTTAGAAATAGTGGTAATGCCTCTGTGATAACAGATTTAAGAATTTTGAAAAAAGGTTATTGCACATACACTTGCAGCCAGAGTAGAGTGGGGTGAGAATACATGAGAAGAACAGCTCTGCAGACACCAAGGTCAGTCGAGAAGGAGGACCAGGAGGTGCTCCAGGTGCTGGAGCTGAGATTCCCCTGCAGCCCATGGTGCAGCCGATGGTGAAGCAGCTGTGCCGCTACAGCCCACAGAGGTCCGTGGGATGCAGAGATCCACCTGCAGCCTGTGAATGAGCCCCACACCAGAGCAGGTGGACTCCTGAGAGAAGGCAGTGATCCTGTGGGAGGCCTGTGCTGGAGCAGGCTCCTGGCAGGGACTTGCAGATCCATGGAGAGAAGAGCCCACCCTGGAGCAGATTTCCAGGTAGGACTTGTGACCCCATGGGAGACCCATGCTAGAGTGGTCTGTGGAGGACTGTAGGCCACAGGATGGACTCACACAGAGGCAGTTCATGGAGAGCTGTCTCCTATGGGAGGGACCCTACAGTGGAGCAGGGGACTGACTCCTCTCCCTGAGCAATAGGAGAAACAACATGTAATGAACTGACCATAAACCCCATCCTGTCTCCCTATGCTGCTGGAGCTGAGAGGGAGGGAAGGGTGCGAAGAAGGTGTTTTTAAGGTCTTATTTTACTTCTCACTATCCTGCTCTGATATTGTTAGTAATAAATTTCATTAATATCTCCAATCCGAGCCTGTTTTGCCTGTGAATTTGGTGAATGATCTCTCTGTGTCCTTATTTCAACTCATGAACCCTTCGTTATATTTTCTCTCCCCAGTCCAGCTGCAGAGGGCAGTGATAGAGAGGCTTTGGTCTTTGGTCTGGCATCCAGCCAGGGTCAACTCACTACACCCTTCCACATGTCTGCCTAGAAAAGGATGTTCTAGGCCACGCCAAAAATACCAGCATGGTGTGTTTCCACACCACTGGGTCTATGGTTTAATCACTGTTCCAACTGTTCTGACAGGGTGAAAAAAGAGACTGAGAAAAAAAAATGTCAGTTACATTTTATCTGAAGAATCATTTGACTAAAGTTTGATGGAACAGTGTGAAGCTTTCCTTGGTACTGGGCTAGAAGACGCACTGAACTGGAAGGAGGCCAAAGGGCAGAAATCAGGAGAGCTGTAAAAGATTCAAGTAGAAATATCTTTAAGCAAGTAGACCTTTCATAGTTTCTGCCCATTCTTGTTCTCTAGTGCTTAAAATACCTTCCCAGAAACTAGGGTTAATTATTGTCTCACCCTTAATGTTGGACATACCATTCCGTTTTAACCTTATGTTAAGATAACACTTCCAAACGGTGAGAAATTAACCTGCATTTTTTGCATTGTTTAGCCTGGCTCTGACAGTTAGAGCTGCATCCACAAAGCAAGCTTTAAAGAACCCTAGCAAGCACTGATACCTCCTCAGACAATCAGAGGTGTTCAGCTCCCTAATCTGTTTCTGCCTCCCACTCAGCTATAATACCCCCAAAATCTCACCGCTTGGCAGAAGAGGAATGGTGCCGAGGTTGGTGGAGCCAAAGACCTCTGCCAAGTGTCCCCACAAGTGGGAGAGATCCAGGGCACAGCACAGGGACATCAGCGCTATCCTTGTGAGGATATTGCAAGGACCAGAGAATCCAGTATCTTACAGCTGGAGCAGTCACAGCATCTCTCTGCCAGAAAACTAAACACACTCCCAATGATGCATCAAAAGAAACCCCCGGAAAATGATCTGTTTTTTAGCCAAGTCCATTCACTCCTCAGAACTGAAGAAATGTTAAACATTTTTTCAGTATTTGAGTCCTTTAGGAAGGGGCTTACACCTTATGCTGAATTAGGACCAAAGACCTGAGATGTGCTTTTCTCAAGACATGACTTGGATAATTTACTGGACAAAGTGCACATTTTAATCCAGAAGGTTCTATTACTCTTAAGGTTTTTGGTCAAATTTTGGGTATAAATAGGATAATAAGAATATAGTAAAAAGCTGCTGCAGAAGTCAGAGATGTGTCCTTGAATGCCTTATTCTCTCCTGCCTTTAATTTCTTTGTCTTTTTCTCCTGCTTAAAGACCCAAACAACAGTGTTAAAGGTTAAGATTTCAAAGTCTGTAAGTGTTATTAGATGAGGAGCCACAACATATCATATGGAAACTGCAATTGAAGAGGAAAAGATTTCTATCATTGAAGACCCTGGTCTCGCCAAAAGCAAATGTAGATGAATGCAGACTGACAAGCCCTGAAACAAAGAACCAAACTGGCAGACTATCAGCTAAAAGAGAGATTCTGCAGCATAAAAAGAGATTGGAAGTTATTACAGAAAAATCCTCTAAAGCCTTTAGCCAAGTATCCAGCTGTAGTAAAGAAAGTAAACAAGAAGTTAGGTAGCATTGCTAAAGGAATGTAAATCAAGGCTGTTGATGTCACTATAATGACACAGTAGCTAAACTTGCAGAGGAAATACATAGTACACTTTCAGTGCACATGCCCTAGAGGAAAATACAACCTCCTTTTTGACAGGTTGAGCAAAAGAGCTATGAAATACTAGCAGCAAATGCAAGGTTTGAATCAAGCTAGTAGTCAGAGGAAGTATCTGCGGTTCTTCCATCAGTCCATCTGATTTTTTAGATGATGGATTATTTCAATCATTACTAATAGTTTTGATTTAAATTTAGGAGATGCACACCTTACCACCACCATCAGAGAGTGATAAAGCAGAAATCTGATACTGAGAATACCCAAGAACTCTGTGAGAGTATAACTGCTTCTGTAGGACAGGCTGACTACATGTGAATTTTCCCCTCCACAAAATGGTATCCTCTGTAACAATTGCTGTCCTTCTTGATATTTTTATCCATCATTTGCCAAGAAGTATTGAAAAATAAGGAAGAGATCTTTCCTTCTCTTCAGTTACAGTGTGCTTTTCAGCCTTATCTAATAAGGGCAACCATAAAGTCACTGAAATTGCTGGATTTTCTCTTATTGCCTTTGTTAAACTCCCTGCAGGTCACTGAAGGTCTAATTAATTATTACCAGGACTGCATATGACTGGGATGGATCTCTTAAAAATAATGCTGGTGATATGTGAGTTACATTGTTGCCTAATTTACTGGAAACAGAAATAGAACCCCCTTCTCCTCATAAGTGAGGGAGTTCCCTTCTCCCCAGCCCTGGCAATGACGCCAGTGAGGTGGTACTGAATAACATCAATAGGGTCTTGGCCATGTCCACACGGCTTCAGGCTCCCTCACAGCTACTTCAAAAAATTGACCCTGTCCTAGGCCAAAACCAGGACACTAACTTAATTTAGAAGAGGTAAAGAAAGAAAGATTTGTCTGAGTGGGGCTTTTTTTAATTGTGTTTTGCTTGGGGTCTTTTGGCAATACAAAGAAAATAATTGTATTCCTTAAAGTCTTTTCACAGAACTGAACAGTAACATATTTATCATAACTGAGACCACTTACTACATTAGCTGTTATTTTGATTAAAATTTATCTATGTTTCTTGTCAGAGATACAAAGTTAAAAAATAAAGTCAATCTAAAAGGCATTAATTTTTTAAAAATTAAACAAATATATATTTATAAAGAGCTAGAGATTTTGATCAAGCATTCCTCCCCAAATACAATCTACTTCTGATACCATTAGTAGAAGAAAATCTCAAACAGTGGATTCCCTCACTGAAAAAGAAAATTCTTCACCATTTTCCAAAGGCTCATACGAGAAAACTGTAACAGAACACACACAGCAGCTAATTTCAGAAGCTGGCAAAATGGAAGAAAAAGAAAATAATATAGATTTCATTTTTTCCTCTCAAATGTTTTTAAACAGCTTCATGAAGATAACTGAAACAAGGTAAATGAAATCCAGGGAAAAAGAAGCAGCAACATCCATTCAATGGAAGAATGTAGAAGGAAGAAAATGCAAGAAGAAACTAATACAGGTAATTAGTATGATGACAGTTTAAAAGCCCAGTAGCTTTTGTGTTGTTTTAAAATATAGATGACTTTTAATATGAAATACATTTCTCTGTTAAAGGTTGGTTGGCAATATTGCAGGATGCAACATTTCTGTTTTGGACTTTGCCATCTGCAGGCCATCTTAGCCTAGTAATCACTCTGAGTTTGATATCGAATTTCTTCTGCCAGGCCTTCCATTGGGATAAGAGCTGGAGTGGTGCTTACCTGCTGGGAACCCAGTCATTTAAATCACTGTTTACTTTGCTTGTAACACATGAGGTGATTTTGTCTCTCTGAGCATCCTGGAGGCCCTTCTCAAGACCAGACCTGGCTGCTGTGAGAGGACGCCTGCAGCGTCCCATCAGCAGACTTGGCGTGACACAGACCAGCGCCAGGGGCTGGCCTGCCTGACCCCATGGCAGATGCTCGCTACAGAGAGCATCTTCAAGGCAGCACCATATGCCAGAAAGGGAGAAAGACCAACTGCATGCTGCGGATGGCTGCTCCCGAGCCTGCTGCCATCCGCCCAGGGAGGCACTCAGAAAAGCCAGGCTTTATTTTCACATACACTGTAAACACACCACACCTTCAAGTCTAATAAGGACAGAAAGCATCAGTAATAAACAAGCATCAGGAGCTCCACCTTATCCACACAGCACTGAATTCTGTGCTTGTGTCTCCCCAAAGATTAGTGTGAACTGCTGGTGACTGGGGAGGACCCTGTGAAAGCCCAGCAGGACTGAAAAATATGCAATTCAGTGCCATTTTTCTGTATAGAAAGCGACTTCTAAATACATTAATTAATATGAACTCTGAGGCAGGTACCTTATTTTGTTTTCTATTGTTGTGGATTCACACAATTCCCAAGAAAATAGGGGTTGGTCTAAGACTGCAGCAGCGTAGCACTGCCACAGCAACAACACAAGAACAGTGTAAATGTCAGTCACAGAACTGAGATCTTACAATACATCTGCCTGTGATTCAAACAGGAAATCAGCAGATTCTCAAAGCTTGCCACGAAGAAGCAATTAAACTCCGAATTAGCTGAAGTATAAAATTCCTTCTCTCAAAAATTTTAAGAAAATAAAGCTGTAAGGAAGTGTCAAAATCATTATAAAATAAAATACAAAATGTTTCTCAATTTTTATTTTATGTAGAGTTTTTCAAATGAAAGCAGCAGCCTGCTTTGTTGTGTTCAGATCTGCTTCCCTATCCCGAGCTAAGTGAATAATGCCTTTCACACAACAGCAAGATGAAACAGTTCATGCAGACTTTCTTGGTACTTCACAGAACAAAGCATCCTAAGAACACAAACAATTAACAGCTGCTAGTTCCTGTTATCTTTTTCTTTAAGAAATGGGATGCATAATAATTTGGCTAAATGGTTGAATACATCTCACTTTGCTTCCTCCCTGGATTTTTAAGAAGTAGATGAGTAAGCACATGAGTATCACTGCCTCACTCAGGCTAAAAGTCATGTCTTCTCATGCTCCTGATCACACAGGTATCTTCCCCTTCCTTTTCAGTATTTCCTGAAAAAAAATTTGTCAAGCAGATATATGTTTAATGAAAATCAAATCCTTAGTGGAGACCAGATGTAAAATATTATGGAAAACTGTGACAGCAACTGAAGACATTCCCCAGTTTCCAGTGTTCTGTCAGCATAGGCATTGAGTTTACCCACTTACAAAGACTTGCATTATTCAAACAAGCCCACAAGCTACAGGGTGGAAAAAAAATTCTAAATTATAGTTTAATTAACTGCTAAGCCGTATTCCTGGGGCCATCTGCCCTTCACTCAGAAGCCACCATTGGCACCCTCCCACATGACTAACAGCCATTAAAAGTCCTGTTGCCTTCAGCATCCCCTGGCACAAAGCAAATACTTAATCTCATATAACAATACCATCTAGTGGTAAAATATATTCATTACACTGGGAATCTCGTATTTTCCTACAGCCCCCTCGGATACGTCTCTGTACACAAATAACTCTGCCCAGCACCGAAACAAATTCATAACTATTCACTTCATCTAAACATATTCTTAGCTTTAAGCACATTGCTCTGTGTAGAGCAGATGAGCTGGTACTCCTCCAAAGGATATTAGTTTATCGGCGCCATAAACCATCACCTAAGGAGCAAAGACACCAAATCACCACAAGACACAGCACTACCTGTTAAAAGTGTGATGGCCACACGTGTGGAACAACACATGTGTGTCCACAGCTCCTCTATGGCACGTAACAATACAAGAAATGGAAATTTCTCCTGTTCTGAGCAGAGAAAATAGAGAAAAAAAAAGTGCTTGCTCCTTTCAACATAAAGACAGAAATTGTATTCAGCTGGCATCCTGAACCAGCTTCCCCTGTATGACTCCACTTATCCATGATAGCTAAAAAAGAGTGACAACTGAACATAAAGGCAAATTGTTACATTTAGCTGCAAAATCTTTAGGAGAATGTGAATGTTTTGAGACAGTAGAAAAAAAGCTGGAGTGAGTCAGCAAGGCAGAAAGATGACTAATGGGAAACAGCAACAACTTGTTTTACAAAACAATAAATACTAGTTATATTGATGCTGTAGAACTAAAAAGCTGTTTGACATGAAATAAAATTATTCAAAGACAGAATCCTGTAATAACGCAATGGGACAATTTGCTCTACTTCAGTGGGCTTTGTGGGAACATTAGCACACTGTAAACAGCATATTAACAAAGAGTGCATATTTGTGAAGGGCAAATTTAGTCAATATTCAACCTGTAGGAACAATTTAGCACATAAAGCAGTGTCATGCACAAGTCTGGCTGGTTATCAGCTTGGCCTCTTGAATGTTTCTCCCTCATAAAAGAAAAGCCTGAAAGCTGAAGTACCCTCATACCCAGGAGAAACACAGACATTAAACTTGCACTCTACCAGCTTACACAGAGATTAATTTTGGGCAAGCTACAAATGCTTATACTGAAACAGAAGATACTACAAAAACCACTTTATTGTTTGAAATATGTTCTTATAAAATCAAGTAAATTGCTTTCACAAAATGTAATGGTCTAGAGATCTTCTACAGCCTTTCACTGCAGCTGTTGTTTTCCTGCAATATACATATTCAACCAAGAATCTTGAAAACTATTTAAATGCTTGTCCCCTTAATTATCTAATTCAGCAAGACCAATAATGTAACTATCGCCCCATAAAAAACTGATGCTCTACAGAACCTCCTTTAAGCAGCCTTTCACTTAATGAAAAGATCAGCAGAAAAAGCAGATTTCCAAACATGAAACATTTATCAGCCAGCAATAACAACTTCCTATTAAAATTAGCAACAGCAGTGAATCCAACAGTTATTCAGAATGTTATTAAGAGTTAAGATGTTAACAAGGGAATATAGTGACAACCTCTTACAAATAACAAATGATGGTTAATACTATGTTTTAGGAGATTCTGAACAGAAATGCCTTTGGGATCATACCATTTTTATTCAATGTATATTAGTGCCACCCTCAAATATACAATTACAATATCACAAGCTTCAATTAATTATTTTAGATGTTAGTTATCAGGGCTAATACATTTTGGAGTTTTAAATCCTTTCATAAAGCTCTTCTTATGGACAACTAAAATTAATTTTAAATTCATTCTTTACAGAATCAATATTTGGTTGGTATCTATAATTTATCAAGACTGTTTACATAGGGTAAATGTTAGTTTCACTGCTAAATTTGAGGCAGGAATTTATGTATTCTATTCCCCAAGATTTCAAAAATTGAGTGAATTAGGATCTCAAGCTAGAATACTTGCTGGAACAAGATTCCTGAAGCAGCATACCTGCTCTGCTCAATCCACCTGCACTCTGCTTGTCATACCAAAAATCCATACCCAGGTCTCTGCAGAATTTCAACCCATCAGTAATGACTATGGACTAACATCATTCCATTCAATGAAATAAAAATCTAAAAGCAGCGCTTCATATCTAAAGTACGCCACTGAATGAAATTCCTTTTCATTTTTCATTTTCATAGAAATGTTTATAAATTATTTGCTATTCCTTACTGCTACTTGAATTTAAATTAATACCATATGAAATTTTTTTTTACTCAGAACATCAGAATGTCATAATTGTTATATCATTAGAAAACTTCCTGCATATTGTAGAAGCACTAGTAGTAACATTCAGTCATGGAAAGTAGTTTTCTATCATTCCCACCTTCATGGTTCTTAGGACAAAAAATTCAAGGGGTTGATCATAACACAGCATACAAAAGCAAATATTGAACAGGAAAATATTAATATCTGCAGAGATTTATTACAGAATTATAAATAAAATTTCATTTAATTCCTTAATATCTTCCTGTCTTAAAAACTAACAAATGAACTTCCTAAAATGTTTTAGTAGCTCAAGAGATATGATTGAAAATTTTCATTATATGATTTCCAAGATTCCCTGATGGTTGCTGAAAGGGCATCATGGCAGGACACAAGCAGTCAAGATCACTGAAGGTGTCAGGGAGAACTTTATGCTAGAGGTACTGAGTGGGCCAGGCAGGGTAATGCTTGCCAGCATCTGCTGTTCACTGACAGGGCAGAGCTACCTGGGATGGGACAGTGGGTGACAGCCATGGCTGTACTGACCATGCAATAGTGGGGTGCAAGTCTCTGGAAAGTAAGAAATAGAGTACTGCAGAGTTCTAACCTGAGACCTGTCCTGCTTAATGTTTTTATCACTAGCATGGAGGAGACAGTGGAGTGCACACACATCTAGTTTGCAGATTAACACCTAACAGAGAGGGGCCAGTTGATGCTAGTTGGCAGAGCACAGTTGGCAGTAGACCAGTTGCTAGAAGGCAGAGCTGTCTTTCAGAGAGGTGAAGGCAGGCTAGAGGAATGTGCTGAAAAGAACTGTGAGAAATTCAGTGAGGAGAAAAGCCAAGTGCTGCCCTACAAAAGGAAGCCCCCCTGCTGCAGGCCAGGATGAGGAGGGATAGGCTGGGAAGAACTTCTGCAGAAACTGCCCTGGTGGGCAGCTGAGCATGGGCCAGATCTGTGTCCTAGCCAGAGGGACAGTCTCTTGGGCTATACTAGTAGGGGCAAAGCCAGCAGGTCAAGAGAAGAAATCATCCTCCCTTAATCCCCCACTCAGCAAACACTAGACTTCATCTAACTGTGTCCAGTACTACAAAGACATGAGCAAACTGGAGGGAGTTCAGCAGAGAGCCCCCACCATGCCTGAGGCTAAAGCACTTGCCCTACAATGAGACTTTGAGAGAATCAGGGCTTGCTTAACCTAAGAAAAACTTTGTGGGTATTTCACAGCAGCCTGCCAATGCCTACAGGATGGTTAACAAGAAGATGGAGTCAAGATCTTCATGTGATGAAGACAAGAGACAATGGATGTAACCAGAAACAAAAGGTTCAGAATGGATTTAAGGATAAAAGTTTTACTCTTAAGGGAAGTCAGGCAGGGGAGCAGGATGCTCAGAGAGGCTGTGCAGCCCTTCCCCTTGGGTGTTTTCAAGATAAGACTAGACATAGCTTTATACAATTCAGTCTGACTTCAGATTTGACCATGTTTTGAGCAGAAGTGGACTTTGATGTCCCTTCTCCTGAATTACCCTGTGATCTTATGGCCCTGAGACTAAGTGATAACCTATCTATTTCTAATCTTTCTATACGATGCAGCACATATACTGGTAAATTAGCTAGAAGCAAATATCTTCCATTAGTTTGAAAGCAGAGTAACATCTACCCATGTTAAAATTAGCATTAATAAATACAAATAAGATTTGACTGTCAGTGTTAAAATACTTCCATTTTGGCATTTTACGCGTTGCCAAATATTCCTTACAAAGTTTTGCTGCTGTTTTGAAAACAATCTTGCAGGTAATGGATTACTTTCTTTTCAGCTCCACAGTAATAATAACCCTCAAAACCATCTGGATATTTCAGAGTTTGAGGATTCATTGACCACAAAGAAACTGATATCCTTTTCTGCTGACATTAGTTATTTTCTCAGCTAAGAGAAGAGGAAGAATACACATGCAGATTCACACTACCAAGGTGCACATCTGCTCTGCTCCAAGATCAGACCAAAAATACTCTGTAATAATTTACATGAAGATTAGTCACCGCAGATTTTTACTTCATTAATCATCTTGGGCTTTTCCTTATTATGACATTTATTAGCAACCAAAAATTTCAAGAATTCTTGGAACACATGTTAGCATTATATGCCCCACTACACATCTTATATATGAGCAATTAAGAAACTACTTCTACATAAACTGCAGTAAGCTTTATGGCAATCTTCACTAATTCCTGGGGAAAAAAATTCACTCATCCTGGAAACATCAAATCTTATTCTCACTCTCTGGAGCATTCTTTTTAATACAGGCCACAATCACCATCATAATCACAACCTAGATATAAATTTATCCAAGTAAAAGTCATAACATTCAACTCAACATTACAGCACACTTGCTCTGTTAGCTTTGCAGCCTTGTGTCTAAGCCAACAGACTGAAGATATTTTCTTCTGTGTAACATTTATCCCCATGACAAATGCAAAGAATAAAATTATGTTTGGACACAAAATATATAAGTACAAACATAATCCAATTTGAAGTACTTTTATGTGGACCATATGAATTCTGGGATTACAGTTCAAACCTCATCTTTTTTTCCATTTCTTTCATCATGGTACACTGTTTAAATGTGAGACCCTCTCACATTCCTGTACAGGTGATATGTCTAAGTGAGCTGTTCAAATCAGGTACACAGGACTGCTTTGATGCTGCCATGAACAGGTCCCACATGAGAAAGCAGTTATTTATAATATTGCTCTTAATACTTCTTAAGTTGCTAGTGAAGTCCATTAACCTAATCATAGGATCTGAGAGATCATCTACTTCAATTCTCTTTTTGCTGAAACTCTCACCTAATCCTTGTCCTTAGTGAAAAAGTATCCAATCCCCCTCCCTTGTTCTACCCTGTGCCCTTGAAGCATCCCTGTAACAGTCACTTCAGCAGTTCAGAGAGCAAGAAAGACACCACCGTGAAGATGAACAGGGAATGAGGTCAGCTTCTTTTTATGGGCTGCAGAAATCATATGGAAATACCAGTGGCTCTGTTAAGGCCACTAAATATGAATTTCCATGTCCCTTCAGAAGAAGATGGCCTGCTGTACTCCATCCTGCGCAAAACATCCACAGAATATGTGAACTGGAGTTTACAAATAACTACACGTGACAAACCTTTCCTTTTTTACAGAATTAAATAAAAAAATCCAAAATATTTATCTTTGCATTTTCTGATCTAGGTAGTAAGTGAAAATGAACAAACAAAACCAAAACCAAAGGAAAACAAAACAAACTAAAACCAAAACAAGCCTCAGAGGCCCGGTGTAATACCGAGTTCTAACAAGAAAGATCTGAAATATGAAGTTGCCACCACAACCTCTGTTTTCTGCTTTCAACTTGGTACATCTTACAAGGATACAAAGGGAGATGTTTCAATTGGATGTATTTTTAAAACCTTAACCACGAATCTCAAAAAAATACCAAGTTTATTTTATTATTTAATATAAAGTTAGGTTGATTCTAAAATAGAATTACAGAAAAGCTCTGAATCCACAGTTACATTGTTTAGAGTTGTTCTGCAGAAGTTGGACTGTTCAGTTCAGGCTTCCTCTTACATGTGCAAAAGAAAAATGAAAAACAGAGCATACCCTTACAGAGAGAGAAGTGATCTTTATGGCAGAGCAGCACAAAGCCGACACAAAAAATCGTCTTCAAAACTTAAGACATTATCAGCAGAAGCCTTTAATGGAAAGATTTGTTTTTGAAGACTAACAAGGATAAGGTATAGATCATCTGCAGGATGTCTCAAAGCACCTGTGGTGGATGCTCTGAGTTGCACATCCTCTGGATGTGTCTGATGGTCCTTATTAACATAGGAAAAGTCATGGGAGGATGCTGACAACTGTCCAGGGCAAAGGAATAGTATTAAATTTTTTTAAGAAAATAATTATTTTTTTGATTTCTGAAGTAGTCAGTAACAACTACACTTGGCTACACTGACAAACTCTCTCACTGTGGTTCTGAGTAACTCTAATACACCACTGAATTTTTGTTCCTCTCACAGAGCATTTTAGAAACACAACCTATATAGAGGTGTTTCAGTACACAGGAGCTTAGATCTGCCATACCCTCCTCAGCAGAAAGCTCACTCAGACCTAGCTTTATCATTACACAGTGCCTGAGAAAAATGAGCAGCTTTTCTGGGAAACAGACGCAGAACCAAATCACAAAATCACTAAAGTAACTAAATGTTATTAAGATTATATTTCAGAAGAAGGATTTGTTTTCCTCATCTTCTTAGCTACCCTCTATCTCTCTTTTTCCTAGTTAAGCTGAAATAAAGATGGGGTTTCTTGTCCAAGATAAATGCTGCTCATGGAGGAGGAAAGGAACAAGAAAGAACCAAGTCTTTCCTCTGCAGCCTTGCAGCCCTCAGCATTGCTTAATTCTTTTGCACTTGGACACAATATTATGTGTGAGGATTACTTAGTAAGAATTTACCATCAGAAGAAATACTAAATGTACAAACTGCTTATTTCATTTATAGCTATTCTTTTGCTATGAATACCACACAAAGACTGATCACAGTATTATTAGAAGCCATAAAATTCAGAATTAGATAGTTCAACGCAGCAGTGCATCTTTTTTTGCCTGCTTTTGGTGCTTCAGGGTGCACAGAGGGACACTGTCACCCAGGCTCCTGTTCCTCTCAACCTAAAATAAACAAACACCACCAGAAGCATGTACATCATGTCAGCTTGGTCTTCCCGAGTCTGCACACAAGCTGAAACCATGACTCAGTGACAGGGACGATCTCACCACTCCCTCTGAAGTGTCACACAGGCACAGCCTGTAATACTTTCACAAGCTAATCCAGAAAAAGGGTGTAGAAACAACACCAAAGGTGTGCAAAATGGGAGTCTTAGTGCAGAGGAAAGCAAGCAAAAGGCAGGAAGACTGGCAAGATGCACAGAGTCCAAGTGACAATATATACAAATAAATTTAGGGACAAATTCTTTTTTCTCCCCATGACCTCCACAAGAGTCCCCCTGACACTACAGAGAACTGTGGAGGTTAGCCTCAGCCTGTACTCCATCTGACAGATTATCAAATAAATGCAGAATCTTGCCTTTTCCTCTTCATGAATTTGCCATGCCAGATCAAAGAAGTGGGAATTTGGGACCAGTGCAGCACTGATACAGCTGGCAGAGTTGTTTATTTGAGAGGCTAAATTCAACCTTCGCTTGGTCGAATAACTTAATTGTGCTTACTGGGAGTCTGCTTTTTAAAAGGTTCAATTCTTTCTGCTGCCAAGAATCAGAGTTTGCTTTCAGCATGAAATTATCTCAGGGGAAGGCTTTTCTGAGCCAAACCAGTCCAAAAGTATTCTTAATTGCTTTCCATACTCTTGTGAAACATGAGATTATGCAGCAAATCCACATTCTAAACCACAAAAATTGAGGAGAGAGAAAGGTGAAAAAACAACCTGACAAAGAAAAATAATAACCTTAACCACATACCCTAAATAACAAAATGCAACTTTAGATGTTAAGAGTTCTTAACAATCACTGTGCCACCCATGGAAAACTACAGTCAAGTTACATTAACAATGGAACACAGACTATGCAGACCTATTTTAAAAAAGAACACTATTTGAAAACTCTTTGACTGGTCTATACAGATATGCATTGTATTTTATTTGTAAACTGTCTCAAATGTAACTGAACTTATAAGATAGAGAAGATAGAGCCTTTTGAAGGGTAAATAAATTTTCCTTTGTCTTGATTTGCTTTTATTAATATGTGAGAAGTTTCAGGAAAGATGAGATTATCTTTCATGCTAGAATAGCAATGCTGACACAACAATATCATAACTATCATTGAAAAAAATTAGTCTATGGATAGTTTTCATCTATTGTACTGAACTATAAACATATTTCTTCAGGGTTTGGCCGCAATGCCTCAATATGAAGGTAGACAAAAGGAGCAGTGGAATACAGCTTCTGTAATCAACAGCTTTATACTCTTCAAAATGTCTGGGATTATGTCAGGAAAATTCAGAGAATTTCTCAAGTTTAGATAACAAGGAAATAGAAAGCTTTGAAGACAGATTAGTTAGAAACAGAATGCCTATAAGTATTATGAACCATTTAGTATGGATATGGGTGCAGATGGGTCAAATAGATATCAGTCTAAATCATACAGGATGTGACAAGTTTTGTCTCTTCAGTGATCCTTCTGTCAGCTTGAATAATTTGTAGAGGAATATATCTGGTTTCCTCTCATCTACAGAGGCATCTCATTCTGTCATTCAGTAAATATAAGTATCCATGCAGAAGTCTTTTCTAAATCTATTCACAAATAACTCATGAGTATGCCTGAAAATAGTTGTACGGGAAACTCTAAGCACTGAGGTGACTTAAATACTTTCTTAAAAAAAGGTATCATTTATAAGTGTTCCCTGATCATCCTCTCTGTAAATGGAATACAAGAACAATCCATAATTAGTGGCAGCTCAGCTTAAAGCCAGGGGATGTCAATATACTAAGAAAATTAGGAGTCTGACATAATTTTTTCCAGACTCAAAGCAATCTTAGGTGAGACACTTGCTAAAACAGGCAGATGACAGGAACATGCAACACAGGTTGGCCAATGCACACCATATGAAATACTCCCACCTACAGCCATGTTTAAAATTAGCATGCCACTCACCAAAAATAATAACAGTTTTTCAGTACATGATGCCATTTCATATTAAGCTGGAATGAGTTGCACTGAAGCAATGCACATAGAAAAGTAGAAGATCTGTAGCCTCTCCACTATTCTGTATAAAATATACAATATCTACAGAAGTCATAATCTTCTATGGTAAAGTGTGCCTGCTTGGGAGCAATTTAGAGATATTTGGCCGAGTCATCAGATGGCAAGTAGATTTTATTAGCTTCAATCTCATTAAATAACTTAATATTAAATTTCTTCTGGATTAGACATATATTCTGAGAAGCTGGATATTTTCAAATTCAGATGATGTAGCACCCTATAAGTAAGTTACACATCCAACATCTACCAGCACTGAGCCTGTCTGAGTTCCATAAGTGTTTCCACAATGCTCTCAGGCAATGGTGTGACTCTTGGGGTGTCCTTCACATAGCCAGGAGTTGGACTTGACCATCCTGATGGGTCCCTTCCAACTCAACATGATCTGTGAGGCCTTAGAGTCTGAAATATTAATGAAAACACCTTGCACAAAATCAGTTTAGCACCTTTTAAATTATTTTAAAAATAATTCCTCTCCAATAGTGCTGTTTCTAATGGAATCATCTGATCACAGATAACAATATTACTACATAAAATTATTTTTCATAAGATTTTCAGAACACATCTTAATCCAAAACGATGTCAAGAAAAATCTAGATTCTACAAAGTGACTTGATTTGGTAAATCTGGCTTACTTGAATTAGGGGTACTTTTAATAGAAGCCTGTGCATCAGGGTTGAACTATTCACATTGCTCTTACTGTAGGAGAAACTTAAAAGAATTTAGAAGGTAAGATGATTGATTGATTGATCGATCGATCATAGGTGTGCAGCATGGTACAGTGTCATGACATATATTTACTTTTAAAAACTGTTGAATGGGACATTGGTGGAAATGCTGTACTGTGCACTGTAAGGTACTACATACTACAAATCCATCTGCAGAGTAAATGAAAAGGAACAAGGAGAGAAGTTCCCCAAACCTCTTTTTTCACCCTTCAGTTCTTTGAGAAGAGAACTCAAATAGAAAGGAACATCAGGGCATATAAACTAGATCCCAAAAAACTGTATCACTACCAACAAGTACAGAAAAAAAGAATTTTTCATGATTTTCATATATATGGAAAAAGAACCCCATTATATTTATTTAGATTTGTACAAAAAGTCCAGGCCCCACATAATTTACCTTCAGCAATTCTGTACAAACATTGGAGTTTGTAGCTGAGGCAATAAAGAGGGGAAAAAATAGAATAAAACAAAAATGGGTTTCTCTTCAGCAAATAAGAATTACAAAAATTCTATTTAAGCTTTTAAGTTTTGTCTGACTCAAAAGGGCATTTTTTATGGTTTTGGTGTCACATTTTTCAATCATTTTAGAATTCAGGTCATTTCAAAAGAAAAATGTCTTTTCAAAGTAAAATTCAAATAATTTAATTTCTATAACATTAGAACATTGTGTAGGCTCAAATACATGGATGTTTCCCTTAAAACCTAAGAATATTTTTATGTTTTCAAAAATCCCTTTTTATCCCCAACCAAATCTGTTTTCCAGACTGCAAGCCGTTTCACATTTCAGCCTCTCCTTACCACATCACTGAACCTGTAAATCAAGTAAAAATGTATCTCAGAATATGTAAAATAAAAAGGTTACCCAGTGTAAATTACAATCTCCAAATGTCGATGCTACATTATTTCATACTGCTATTCAGTGATCTTTTCTATCATTCCCTTTTCAAAGGACTGTGTGTAAGGGCTATGGAAGAAGTGATGTAAACATTACACTCAACAGTATTTTTCTCTTTCACAATAATTATACAGAGAAAAAGTCAAAACAAGTATGACGATTAATAAAAGATCAGCAAAACACTCACATGTAAGTAGAACTCTTGTGATGACATCTATAGAGGAACCTCCCTGGTAATCTTACGTTTGACAAACCAAAACCACGAGAGAAGAGATTAGAAGGCTGGACAAAACCCTCAGCCTAATGCAGCTCTGAAGGGAGCTCACAGTTGGCAAACTGAGATGGTAAAAAGTTGTTCCACCTCAGTGAGACTGTCATAGTATGCATAACTAAAAAATGCATATAGATACACCTTCATGCTCTGGTCACTCTTGAGATACTGATTTCCATGAGAGCTGTATGGCTAAATCCCAGAGAGCAATAAAAACCTCACACATCCATTCAAACTATTTAAAGACCGCTTGCTTCTGTGTCTCATTAGGTACAATGAAATCTTAGATCTGTACTTGGACAAACTATACGCAATGTAAATGTAAGAGCTTTTCACACAATGAAAAAAAAAAAAATAACAAAACTTAATCCAAAGTTTAAAACCCTCCTCACTATGAGTAAGCATTTTGAAAAACTTGTGCCATCCATGTTTGACTGAAGAGAACAGAAGCTTAAGTGTAACCTTGTGAGGCCTATTTTGAGACTGATAACCTTTTATTATCTAAACTCTGTTAAAAATTGGTTTCTTCCTTGTGTTGTCAAGTGGGACTGCTGTCTAGAGTGTGAGATTTTTCCCCCATTGTCATTGATATTTTCTAATTTCAGCTGGTTTTCATCTCAGTTACAGAACCATGAAAAACAGATCAGTGCAAAGTCTTGCAAAAATCGTAAACATTTACAGTTAGGAAACAGCAAAGTATTGTCACTCTAAATGAGCATCTTAAATTGTGATTAAAATTCAGCATTTTATAGAAACATTTGTTATGATTCTTTTAAAATAACTCAAAATTGACTTCTAGTAGGAAAGAAAATTATCAACTGAAAAACCAGTACAGTGGTATAATGATTTTTATCCTAGTATTTTCCCAAATAGCAAGTTCACAATTCCTTTAATAAGAGCTCCTACAGAATTCAGTTTTCTGAGGACTTTTACTTTACTTCATGATCCACAGAAAGACACAAGAGAGTCCTTCCCCCTACCACAGGCCAGGACTCTTCACAGGTGTCTCATTCTAAAAATCCAGTCTGCCTGAACAGTTGTACAGGATGAGACTGAAAGTACATCTCCTCCCATAAATAGTTTCTAACAATCATCAAAAGCTGGAGCCTTGCAAGAAGTTTACACAGAGCTGCTAAGAGGGTAAATATGCAGTGATCATTTCCCCACGGTCACAACTTCTAGCAATTTGCATCTCAGTTATTTCTTGAGCCAGAGATGGTACTTTTTATTCTTCGTAAGAACTTCGTGGAATTTTCTTCATGGAAGTGACCATTCCTGGGGTCAAGTACACTTTTAGAACCTACAGCAATCTGTAGCAAGCAGTTCTATGCCTCCACCACAAACCATGCTAAGAACGTCCTCTGCCTCTCTACAAGACCTATTGTTCTTCTCCTCTTTCTCCTCCATCCATACGTACTTTGGGATTTCTTTCATACTCTTCCATCACTCTGTCCAACCTAGGGCACTTCAGAATATCCTGATCCCTAGCTGATCAGTCCTGCATGGAAGACAGCCGATCTGCTACAAAGCCTGAACCCTCCAAACATTATGAATTACATATGCCACTTGCCTGTCATATCCATCTTGAGATTAATAAAATTTCAGGGCTTTTCCCAAGACAGACTTCCATCTTTGTAATGAATATTCTTGTTCTCTAGTTTTGTTATTTGAGGAAACAGTAGGTCACATATTTGGGTTGAATATTTACAGTCTGGTGTACATGTTATCTTACTGGTTTCCTAAATAGTTAAGATGCAAGCTCAGATAAACAGAGATCAATAGCACCAGCTTGAATAAAATTCTGCATAAATTACACTCAAAAAAATCTGCAAGAATCCTGGAAGGATGCTGTAACATATTCCCTTCAACCCACATTGCTAAGCATATGAGACAAACACCTAGGAGTCATGACATTATTTTCAATTATCAGAGTTTGAGTGAGATCACCAGCTAAGAGAACATGCTCTGCCAAGTGCCTGAAGAAAGCCATAACCTCCATAGGGCATCACCTTGGAAGGTACAGGATCTGTTGAGAGCCTGAAGGAATAATTAACTAGAGATGGTCACAACACTGCAGACAGATGGCAAGGAACTAGCCAGGGAATGTAGAAGTTCTCCTGCAATGCCTTTTTGACAGTATCATGCAGCCTCCCATTCCAGTGTAACTGCATACACTGAACCCAAACCTAAGTACTTTCCTCAACCAGAAGTCCACCTTTGTCACCATACCTGTTCTCTCAAAAACCTCGGGTTGAATTCCAAAACAGATTTCTGACTTTGGACAAAAACTTAAAGGAAAAGGTGCTATTAATTCTATGTCCCCTGTTTCTCTGTTACCACTGTCCACCCAGCTGCAGCCAGGGAAACAGGGGAGATAGTATAGCATAGAACAGGGGAACTAAAAATGAGGCTCTTTCCCTTGCTGAGATGGAAGTTCAGCTTTATTCTGGTTCTTGGGATCCCATGGAGAAGGAGAGCAGGAGGGAAAGAGGAAGAGTATTGATAACACTCATCTTTTTGAAGGCAGGGGGAAGAGGGTGGATTACATTCACACAGCCAATAAGAAGAACTGGGGAAAAAGAGGTAAGAGAAAGAAGCTTACATTCTACATTTTGGGGGTGCATTCTCAGGTCATACCATTTTTCTAAATGCATGACAACAAAAAGGTTTCTATTCAGTTCACTATCAGAATAATGACATTTTCCAAAAGCATGAAAATGAAGTAAAGTTGATACTCTCTGGTAGCGGTTAATTTCTTTTTTCCACTTTCAACTTTCATTGGGAATCTCAGTCAATTTATATCACAGAGGAATCTGTCTCCTACCTACAACGGACAATTTGTCTTTTTCTGTTTGAAAAATACTCTCAAGAATGTGTCTCTACACCGGAGAAACAAGATTGCATTAGAAGTCCTGAGTACAGGTAATTCTTTCACCCAGATATCTTCTGGCATACACTGAATGAGATACTCAAAATGCCCATCAAAATCATATGCTCATCCAAAAAAAAAGTTAGGTTTACTGTCCATTTACAAATATATTTTTGTTATCAGAATAATGCAAGTACTCAGAGAAAGACATCCACACTAGGTTTTGTCAAGATCCTTGCTAACTTTAAAAATATTACGCAAAATTTTTATTTGAAAATAAAAACAGGTATAAACAACATTGGCCCAGCCTTGCACTTGTACAAAGATCTCAAAGTTTTGTCACTTCTGCAAGCAGCACATTTAGAAAGGCTTTTATGGAGGCTTTGAACCCTGAGTACTCAAACATAGGTCTGAGGTCTTTTAGAGTGTCACAAGTTTCCAGAAAGCAGCTTTAAAATCTGAGCTGTAAAAAGTATAGATCTCTGCAGAGATGACTGTTTTCCCTGAGACATTACAGGGTGTTTCCCAGCCTTTTTCAGAGGCTGAACAGCCATGTGTATTTCTACTCACTCACTGACACAAGCCACTGTCCTAAAAGAGGTCTCAGCACCTGGTTTGGTGCAAACTGAGCTCACCTTCTGCTAAAGCAGCAAGAATTCTCAAGCCATAACAAGTGTAGCAAGTATATATTCTCAAACACTTTTTACCAAAGCTGGTAGAGACAGAAACACTGTTTCCCGCACCACTTTGACAATGCTATTATTTGACTTCTCAGCATGTCTTGTGGGTGATACCATCTCCCAAACCTGACTTTAGTTACCCTTACACATTGAACAAACATTATCCTTCTCACAGTTATAATCTTGTTATAAACTGTGTGAAAACTTCTATAAAGTTACGCTGCTGGAAAGCAGCCTAACTTATCTACAGTTTCCAGGAGAAAAAGTTCTTGTATAATGCACCAGGACAGACCCTGGTTCAAAAATAAAAGGCTACAATGTCTTACGTAAATCTGGGGGTTGAGTGAAGAAAGGGCAGTGATCTGGAGGTCATAAATATTCTGGCTATGCTCACTCCATATGCTCTGAAGTTCAACTATAAATAGCCTTCAAATTGCTACACACTTCAAGAAAGTTGAGTAACCCAGCTTTCACTTTGTAATGTGAGGGTAAAAGTCTAATGAAGCCACAGAAGGGCAGAGGAGAAGAGCTGCAGAAGCCATGTAGACATCTGCTGAAAGGGTCCTAGCTGTGAATTTCCATAGAGAGAACCAGCTGGCTTTAACACAGACAAAGAAATGAGAAAGTACAAGGCCAGCCAGAACAAGGTCAGCTCTGTGTGAGGAGCAAGCAAAGCAGGTAACACTGACGTGAGTGGCCTATGGGAGGGAGAAAGGAACAGCCACACACACCTCTGCCTCCACACATCTAATTCCAACCAAATTCTACAGCCAGTTATGACTTTAGACTGTTTTCTTTTTACATAGCAGTAAAAGTTTTGCATATTTATGTGTTTGGGATCAAAAGTACTGAAAACAGAAGCTGGGTCGTCTGCCACTCCTTTCCAGCCAATTTATTAGTAAATTTTATTGTCTTTGAAACACATTTCCAAGCAAAAACTACTGATATTTTGGACCCTACCTGTAGCCTTCTGGTTGCCTCTTTTGAAAATGTTTGTGTTCCTTCCAGCTGCTGGCACTGTCTACACAAACCATTAGTCCTGGGCATCCCAGGTAGCAACAGCTGAATTTGGACACAACCAGCAGCCCTTACTGTGCCAGAGCTGCTTCTGTCATACTGCCCTTGCAACAGCTCTGAGTTCTCAATGTGGCAATGAAAAAAACTTTGTCATCTGTCTGGCCTCATGCACAAATGTCATCCATCACTTCAGAAATCACTTTTCCCATACCCTAAAATTACAATTTTGGATAGAGACTGAATTATAAATAAATATCCCAAGAACACTCAAATGAGAAGCTGACTTTTTTCCCCTTCCATAACATCAAAGCAGGTGAGCCACAGCAACAAGCAGGAAAAAAATCTTATAAATATTAGCTACTTATTGATCACTCATATTAGCATGCTACTTTTCTTTTGACGGTTACATCTAAAAGTCCTCAAAATAGCCAAACCCAAAAAAACCCCAAAAAACAAACAAACAAAAAAAAACACTGTATCTTACTCCTTCTTCAAGGACATTACTAAAAAAATCTAAATTTCAATAATGTCCTAAGTAAGCACAGCCCATTTATTTTGAAAATAAAACTTTTTTTTAATGAACAGTCTTCTATTCCAGACAGTCAAAGAAAAGCAGATTATGAAATCTAGTATTTGATCCATTTTGCACAGGCATGGTTCAGAACACATCTATGCTTAGGCCACAGATCCATACACACACCACTTCCTCTCAGAAGTCTAGATGAGGTAAGCTCATTGATCTGAGATTTTGTGGATTTAAAGTTTTTGAAGGGCAGCCAAAACTTTCACATAATTTTTCTGCTCTTTCCAGAACTTGAGGTTTTGTTTCTTTTTCCCTAAAATACTTAAACGTATTTACATTGTAAACAACATTATGCTGAGAAGTGGGAAAGGTCAAAAAAAGAAAGGCATCCTTAACATTTTGTTTTGTATTTCAAGTTAACCACAGAGGGCAGTTTTTTTTTTCTAAAAATAAATCTTGAGCTCTGTATTGAAAAACATTGCAGGTTCATTATGTTTGTTTGTTTGTATGTTATTTTAAATGCTGTCACATTCCTTTATCTGGCAGTCTTTGAAGATGCACAGGTTCAATTGCTTGGCCCCTGTGTTTACTATAAAACACTTTCTGACAATATGAGGATGACCTTTCTCCACAGAAGTGCCATCTCATGAACACCATCCCTCCCTAAGACCGTTGAAGGAGACATCAGAACTGAAGTGGGTAATCCAACTGACTGCATAAAGATTCTGAAAGCACGCACTCGCCTTCAGGCAGAGCACGGGAATTGCACACTGCGCTGGACTACTCATCAGTGTTAGGCGTTTACTAAGACTTCAAAGCCTTTTTCCAAGAGCTGTTTACACCCAAGCAGATTCCAAACAGGAGATGTTGTCTCCCATGGAGTATGTTTTTCTTCAACCTTAATTAGCACCGTGTCAAAGAACAAATTTCATACCCAACTTCTCTGTTTCTGGAGAAATTTCAGTCTTCCAAACTGAAGGGTTGAAAATCAGTACCTTTAGTCCAGACCCAAAAAAAATACAAAGCCTGATTTGTAAATCATCTGCCTACACGATGAGGGGTTCCACTTTGCATAAGTCATCACTGGCACTCAATAATCCTCTAGTGCACCTGCTTTAAGAAACACAGTATATGTCCCCAAAAGAGTACAGTAAATTTCCAACATACAGAGGCATCAATAATACAGCAATGTCATGAGATCAAACAGAATGTGTAAAAGGTACAGATTCAAGTACAGAAAAGATCCATAAAACAAGATACTTCTTCCTTTAAAATTAAAACACGTCAATACAAATTGTCTACGTCACCATAGATAACTGCATGGCTGTGCAAGTTCTCCTTTTCCACCTTTCCATCCAACTTTGAAAACTGCTCCCCAAATTATGATGCCAAAATACAGTATTTTCCATGATTACAAGCAAGGTCACAAAAGCATTCCTCTGTAGAATTTTAAAAAAATCAACCCATACAAAGGATCAAAATCCATCAGTCCTGAACTACAGAAAAATCCTGAAGTTCAATGACCCGTTTCCAGGACTGGGCAAATTTTTGCTATAGCCAGGATAGGGGAATGGCTAGGACCCAGCGGTAACTACATACTTCATGACACCTCATGTCATTTTTGGCAGGGAGCGGCAGGAAGGGGCAGGGAAATGCTACCTTCAAGGCTGGCACAGCCTGGCGAAGGGAGTGGCCAGGTATTGCTTATTTCAGGGGGTTTCTTTGTTAATTTCTTGTACCCCCCACCCCTCCCCCCATTCCATGAACACTGTTGCCTTCACTGCTTGCTCTCTTATCTCACTGCTGTTTCCAGTAAATGTTCCTATCTCAACCTGTAATCTTCACCTTTTGTGCCTCCAGTTCTTCTCTCCATCCCACCACCAGAGCAGGAGAGAGAAGCAAATGAGCAGCATGTGGTTTGGAGTGTCCCAGTGAGCACTAAACTGGGGAGTACCATTCCTAAACTAAGACATTTGATCAGCTGATTTTTCTTCTCTTTGCAGCCCAAGTTCAGATACATTTATGGAGCAATAAAAACACCTGCAGAAAACACAGATTTGGTCCTCAGGGTAACATGCAGCTATCCTGATAGTCTTGTCTCCTATGACCAAGAAAGATGATTCACACTCTGTTTGGATTAGCAAAGGTGAATACTGCTTCAAGGTTGTTTCACCAGGGATTGAAACAGTGAATGTCACGACTCAAAATGCATTGAATTTCAGTCCCTGCACTTAAGAGCCACATCTTTTTATCTCAATGCTGTAACAGCTCTCTCAAGCATCAGAAGTCCACAGTGATCCTAACCTTGTAGCTGACACAACAGCATCCCCTGCCTTGCTAAGCTTTCTAACTAATGCACAATGGCAAAGGACCTTCTCGTCACCTACCTGGACTGCGTAACAGCCACAGCCACTGAACTAAATAAGCTGAACCAGAAATGCCAACCCATCCTCTGTGCAATGAGCATGCAGCTCTTACAACAATTTGTTTAGTGGACGAGACCTAAAAATGTTTTAAATCACATTTGGCTAGAAGACAAAAATTTCAATTGAATGAAATGGGAAAAAAGAAATTTGACACACTACTTGCAAACAGCAAATTTCTCTCTCTTGGGAATGTTTGAACAAGTCTTTGGAAAAAAAACTCACTGCAGGTATCATTACAGTAAAGGCGTACAAAAATATTATTTAGGCAAAGGATTGTTTGAAGAAGGCGATTAGCTTCTCTGAGTAGATTACTTGATTACAAACCTTAGTAATGTCCATCGCCTTTTTCCAGGATTTCATGACAGCTTTTTAAGCAAGCTGCACATCCAGAAAATTTTCAAAACTTCGACCTGTTTAGTGTAGAGAAGAATTTCGTACAGATCTGAGACTCTTCTGGGCAGATAGATTAGCAAGTAGTTTAAGTTTGATTTAACTAGGGAACTTGATTAAAATACAGTGTTGATTTTTCAGCATATGGGCTGAATTGTATGCACATAATCTTGTTACATGTGCAAATGACAGTAAGTTATGCAGGCTGTCTCACAATTTGCACATGCGATCTTAATTTGTCCTCACAGGAAGTTCCCACACGGAGTTGCAGAACTGCAAATTATAACAGAGGTCAATGGAAGCTCTAAGAACTTCAGATCCCTAACATAAAGTACCATGGACAAGCATCAGCTGAAAATGCTGCACCTGCTGTCCAAAAAGTGCTTTGACTGGGGATGATTTGGTTTATTGGCTCTGAGAAAGACATCTGCATCACCCAAGGTGAAATCTGCTGTGTCCTCATGTTGAAGTTTTATTCCCATGGACTCTAAGCGCTGCTGCTGAGGTAGCCCAGCAGGTCAGATGGACACCACAAAAAACAAGTGAGCTCCCCAGAAAGCAGACTTCCTGGTCTACATTTAGAGTTTAAAAGTAGAACAAAAATCAAGATTTTAGCGAGTTCTTTTTATGCTCTCTTCTGTGCTGCTGTGAAAAGGAAATAAAATGTATGTAGAATTAAGTAACAGCAGAAAAATTTCTTCTGGGATATGATGCTGATGTATTCATTTGGGGAGACTTGTGAGGAAATGAAAGGTCAAAGTATTCAGAAGAACTTGTAAAGTTCTGCTATCTCCCTTCTATTTTATCATAGGAATGGAGACTGATTATAAATAGATCTATATGGCAATAAAAATAAAACCTGCTCAAAGCTAATAATGGTAAAGATTATAATTTAATGTAAATAGTGCCCCCAACTTAATAATGCAATCTGCTTATTATGGAGAAAGAACTTACTGACTCTTGGCAGATATTCACTACAAACAAAATATATAAATATCCTGATTAATATAGGTCCTACAAAAGCCACAATAGCCTAAAAATAGGCTAACCATCAGATATCCTGTTTTAAAGCTGTTGTTGCATAGCTCATGGGAATTCTATCCATATGCAGGCTCATGGCTCAGTCAAAATCTGGTCCAATATGTAATGGTGCTTTGAACCAGGGCTGAACAAAGTTCATCCCTCCTTCATTCTTACCTAAATAGCATTCACCATCAGTTCAGCTGTACAAAATGCTGATGTTAATTCTTTCTATTATAGACAGGCCCTAGGGTTTTAAACTGCATCCATCAATATATGTATATCTATCCACTCTAACATTTTAAGACAGATTACAGGTCATCGGTTTTGAAGCTTGCAATTGCAGTTGTCATATGATACCACAGATAATGTACCATAATTTTTTAATTTGTATAAGCATTCTAAAGGAAAATTTAAAAAAAACTTTTTTTTTTTTTTCTGAAGGATACATTTATAGAGGAGGACAGCTGAGTATGTAACAAAGAAAATATTTATTCACTGAGAGAATTCTAATCCTCAAATTCCTGGAGGTTACAAATTTACCTACCATAAAACATTTTAAGTCTGTACTACAAGCAGCAAGAGAAACCTTTTTTTTTTTTTTTAAATGTTATATATTTGGTCATTTGCATATTTTCTTGCAATTAAATGGTAAAAATGGTAAAATGGTATTTAGGATCTTTCCAACCATAATTAACATTTTCTCCTGTTTTGCAATTAATTAGAAAGTTAGAAAACTGTATTACTAAATACTGGTTGGATATTTAATCTCTAATTAGTCAGATATTGATGTCCTGCTAATAGAAGTGTCCTGCAAAAAAATACTTCACAAATACAGCTATGGGAGGAATCAAAGCAGGTTCTTCATAAGAGCCTTGAAGACCCTCAGCAAATAAAAATACAGTCAGAAATTACTTTGCATCTACTGAGAAAAGAGTAATTCTGGGGAAAACAAAAAAAAGGGCAATATAGGGAGAGGGTACATTGCCTAATCATATCAGAAATGGGGCCCAAGCATTCTATTTACTAAGTGAATTCAAAAGTTGCTGTCTAAACTAAGAATCACTTCACCACAAAAATGATAAGCAAAAGTACTTCTTCTGTATAAAATTCTCTGTAATTCTGTAGTAAAGAGTTTAAGAATCTAAGAAGTAGCAAAGCAGGTGTATTTCTTACATTACTTATTGCCATTAGGCAAAGGAAGGACAGTTGCTTTGTTTTATGTTGGCCATTTTTTCCCAGTTCCATAGATGGATGCTATCCAGTGCCAATGAGCACAGTGGGAGTTTGGGGACTGATTCCAGTAGACCTATATTCTACAAAGAGCCAAAACTAGAGGAATCACAGTTGAGTTACTCATTAGGAAATCAAAACCCCATCCTTATAACATTCTCAGTATTTTGATAAAACACTAGTGGATGACAGAAATTATATACTTCCCACTTCTCATGGGCCAAGACACATGGACCACTGCCACAGCTACAACCAAGTTATGACTTAGAGCTGTTATGACTTTAATGACAGGCAGATGCAGTGAGGACTAAGGACTGAAAGATTCTCTTGCAGGAATCAGTCTTGCAAGTGAACCAAAGTAAAGGACGGAAAAAAGTTTTGTTTTATCATTGTTCAGCGCCTCAGTCCTGAAAGGTCATGCTAAGTGTCACTGTCACAAAAATACTTAATGCAGAATATGCCTCTTTCAGGACTTTGCATTTGGTTTATTGCTCTGAAATTCTCTAAGTACATTTCTACACACATTCAGTATATGGTTATTCATTCTTGTGGAAACTTTTTCTCTCATTTCCCCATTAAATCACAGTCCAATAAATGCTTGCTCTGAAATTAACTATCCTTCTGGATGATGGTCTCAGCAACAAAAACTTAACTGAGAAATAAAATTTGGTTCATGTAATGCTTCTTATAAACTAGAAGGAAAGCTGGAATCAGGTTTTCCAGACCTACCTTAAAAGCTGATTATTTCTTTCTTATTAATACATATATGTATATTATAATACCTAGATTATATTTTATTCTGTGTATATATGTGTAACATATAATATGCTATTATTTTATTATTAAAAATCTCTGATTTATCTTAGAATTATCAGAAACATTAAATCTAGCTTAAAGAGTTTGATTAACAGGCTCATAACTTGTGAGATATTTCAGACTTCAGTCTAATACCGAGACTTTCAAGGGGTAGCAGACGGTTTTTTCACACACCAGGATTTTGTATTAGACTACATCATTAAACAACAGACAAAAAATAAATGAAAACAGAAATTTTAGCAGAAATTGCCTCCAATGTTAATTAGTTTTGTTATTGTTGTATATGATGCTACTGTTCTTTCTAGCAATAACATAGGTAGCAGTATATTCAGGATTATGGCACCCACATTTAGGCACTGAAATATAAGTAGTCAGTTCAGTTAACTAAGTCATAGGTCTGAAAAGACCTTCAAGACCAAGTCCAGCCTTTGCCCGATCACCACCTTGTCCAGTCAACCATAGCAGTAAGTGTCATGTCCAATCATTTCTTGAGCACCTCCAGAGATGGTGATTCCACCACTTTACTGGGCAGCCTGTTCAAATGCTTCACCAGCCTTTCCATGAACAAGTTTTTCCTGATGTCCAGCCTGAACCTCCCCTGGCACAGCTTGAGGCTCTGTCCTCTCATCCTGTCACAAACTGCCTGTAAGAGGCTGACCCCTACCAAAGTACAACCTCCTTTCAGGCAGTTATAAAAACTGATAAGGTCTCTCCTGAACCTCCTCATCTCCAGGTTAAACAGCTCCAGCTCCCTCAGTTACTCCTTACACAACTTTTGCTCCAGACCTTCACCACTTTCATTGCCCACCAATATATTTGTTGTGAGGGGCCCAGAACTTAGCACAGTCCTCAAGGTGCAGCTTCACCAGTGATGAGTACAGAGGGAAACATATTTGACATGTTATTGATCTGGTACATCTCTTTAAAGTCCATCCAAATCTCTTAAATATTTTGCCACATTTAAAATGCTCACTACAAATAGTTAAAATGCTACCTTTTAAGGCAAGTTATTCAACTTAACCAACTTGCTGTGATTTGAAGAACAATTTAGTTGATCCAAAGTAGATAGGCACTTTAAAGCAAGCAGAATCACTTTCTAGGTCTATTGATAAGCAACAGGATTCAAGTGCCCAAACATCACCATCGAGAGCCACCTGAAATGCCTTGGGTGAAAGGAGAAGGGATCAGCAGATGTGATGCAAACTGCCTTGCATCTGATTCAGATGGGGTTCTGAAACTATCTGAAGTAGCACTTGGAGGCCAGACAAGATGTTTTAGAGAGTTTTAAATTATGTTATACACCTGAATCCTACCCTAGATTTCACTTTACTATGAAGCTAATGCACTTACCTCCAATTGCAATTGGACACCTATTTTAGGTATCAATCTCAAGCTGAATCCTGCCTTCAATGCGCTTCTTGGTAGGTTATGACCACATTTCCAACACCTAAAGCAAAGTAGCACTGGACTCTTCTTTAAATTTCACAAAGCAGCAACAAGGTGACATACAGTGTTTTACTTTTTGCAGAACACTGAAGTCTCTAAAGAAGGAGTTTCTTTTACCATTAAAATAAGATACCGTCATTTCAAATGTAGCTTTGCAAAGGTTTATTATCTGACAACAAAATAAATCACAATGAAAGGTGTATTTACTTTTGCAGAGCTTGTTGCTTTTGGGGGCATTTGAAAAAGAGCAGGAGATGTCCACAAAGGTGTTCTTTTCAGGTCCTGTATACCAGCTCAGGAATTTTATTTGATGATGCACCATTATTACTCTTCTCCACATACCAGGAGGTTTAATACATTTTTGATCAGAGACTTCAAGATTAAAAAGAATAACTTCAAAAAATAAAATTACTACCATATGTTTGAACAGGCAAGGAAACATAATACTACGACACCTGTGAGACTGCTGCGTCTAGCTGTATCATTCCAAGACACAAAATTTAATTGCTGGAAAAAGATATTCAGGCCAATCAAGTGACACATGGGGGTGGTAAAACACAACTGTAGCTGTTATCCAGCTTCTGGATATGATAATATCAGTGAAAAGGTAAATTCCAGCCACAGGTTTTATTACTGCTGAAAATGCTGAAAGTTGACTCCACCTTCACCTTTTCAGTCAAAATCAGCCACCCAAAGAGCTTTTATTATATGAGATTCACAGAGTGAATTTCAGAGTATCTGCAATGGTTATGTGAAGGGCTTGACTCTCTTTTCTCTGACAGATCTAGGCCATCTGAGCAGGTTTTAAACCTCCTCATCACCTATGAGACTGAAATTAAATAGGAGGTATGCAGTACTCAGTCTGAAAGCTTTATAGTATTGTAGGATAGCAGGGAAACTGAACACATTAAGCTAACCATGAAAGGATAAGATGCTATTTTAAAAATGTTTTAATGATTGCAGTGTGTCTTGCTCAAGTCCTTTAGCTTTTTCCAAAAAAGCTACTGTGTTACACAGATCTTTGAGCAACTGCAGAAGTCAAACAAACTTGGGGTACCAAATGAAGATACAAGCTGAAGTGTAAGATAGAAAGAACAGACTGTATTTTAAATTCCATTCTATATTTGCTGTATTTGATTCTTAATATCAAAAACAACTTTGAATTTTAAATGTTTCTGTCAGTTTTATTCAACCCTGACCACAAATCAGTTAGACTCACCAACGAAGCCTGGTACTGAAAGTCAGTGGAATGGCAAAATGTTAGCTATGCTCAAAGACAGACAAAGGACTAGATGTCTGAAAGCACTCTGAAGTATGAGGAAGTGCCCTCAAATGGCAAAGAAAGGGGAAAAAAATTAGACCTAGTTCACTGCATATTATACTGTAAAATTAAAACTCTCACAGAAAATTACTACCATAACTTATTATGCTGATAAAAAGAAAACCAAGGCGTTGTGTTCCTTTATTACACCACTACTTAATGTAATTGGCATTCATTCATTGGAGTGAGGGGCATTCAATTTAGAGATCGAATTTCTGTAGAAGAATGTATTTATTGGTACATAGAAGTTCCTAATTGTTAGTATATTGCTACTAAATAAAGACATTATTTCATTCAATAACAATTCTTTTAAAAAATAAAAAAAACCCTACCAAAAAAAAAATAGTAGTAGAACAATAGATTTTGTTTCATTTTTCAAAGGAAGTATTTCTTGGGCAGAAGCCTAAGTCACAAATTGTTTAAATTAAAAAAAAAGAAAAATGGACATTCTCCTATTCCCCAATTATGGTTTTGTTTTCTTCAATGCTAGAAAGCATTTACAATAGTTAAAAATGAGAAGGCCTTACAAACCAGGCTTCCATAGAAAATCATAGGCAGACATGCTTTTCTACAATGCATGGTGAGACATTTCTGGGAAACACTAATGAAATGTCTTCCAAAAATATGAAAAGAGAATAAAATAAAAATAGAACAGAAGGCAGAGGCCAGGTACAGCTTCTTTCCTCCAAAGTGAAAACAACTACTCAGTGCCTGGACAAATTTGCATTTGTCCTGTAACAGTGTTATGTGAAACACTGTCTGCCACTAACCAGAAAGAATATGACAGAGCATTCATCAAAGTACAAAGAAGTACTTTTCTTACATCCTCAGTTCCTTCTTTTGTTAGATTGTAGTCCCACTTGTTCTCTGACTGTGGCCATTACTGAAGTACCTTAACAGAGAAACTTCTTCACAAAAGAGATCTAATGGATAAAAACTAAAAGTCTTTACTAAGATCAGACCCACTGGAGAACCTCAGTTGATAAAAACAAAACAGAGAAATTGTTTGTCCACTATACTATTTTCTTTTCCAGTGGGCTCCAATCACTTATTTCATGACAATGAATTAAGTTCAAGAATTGTCCTGATATGAGGGGAAAGGAGAAACTACAGCAAAAAAATTATTTTCAAACAATACCCTCTGCCAGAAACAATCACATTGTGGGAACCAACTTATCATTTTATAGAGTTCCACCATCCATTTCTCTCTACCTCCAACACTACTTGTAGTCCAATACCTAAAAACATTACAGTAGGTCTGATTCACTCTTTGGCAAAGCCCAATTTAAAAAATGTTAATTACTCAACAAATAAGAACCCCAAAAGTGGAAAAACAGATAGATGTACCTTAAATAATTCCAAAGTTTCATCACTATTATGATCATCACTGTGGGTCTGAATCCCACAGCCCACTCCTGATCTAGGAATATTCCATATATACAGAAAAACTATGTATGTTTATCTCATGGTCTCAGTTGATAATGTAGACTGTCACACAACTATTCATATACAGTCAGTACATAATGTTTTAAGGATTGTTATACTTACAGAGATAAATATATTTTACATGCAAAGGCAAATACCAGCTGTAAATAAAAAGAGGAATAATTATATCTATGGAGGGATAATAATTAAAAGTCATAATGGCTTGGTCAGTAAATGGAAAAGTGTTCTTTTCAGGTGTTAGATGAAAGTTACACAGATCTTCTGGGCAAGACCAGAATACACACAGAAATTAGAAGAACCAGACAGCTACAAATTGTCTCCCCAGGAAGGAGGCCATGAATTACCAACAGTTATTTAAGGACACAAAAAAAGACACAGAGACTGAAATGTGCAGCTCATAGAATAGCTGAGCATGGACAAAGCATGGAATCATAGCTACTTACTTTTTCCAGTAAAACAGTAATGCTTTGGAAGGATTTGGTATATGCAGACTATTTTATCTCTTTGCTTAATGGGTAGGAAGTTTGGGAGACTAAAAAATAGTTTGCTTTAAAAATCTGGCTTTGAATCACCTGAATCATTCACTAGTGAGAAATATTTTATTATTTCAGCTGACAGAACTAGGCCTGTCATGTTACTATGATAAGAAACCAGAGAAGATTGCAACTGAACTAAAGCAGTGCTGAACCAAAAAGTTGCAGAGAAATAAGGGGAGAAGTAAAGCCATCTGCTTGACTAATTACTCACCTTACACTTAGCTATTTTCTCACAGGGGTGCAAAGGTGCATAAGGCACTGGTAAATTGTGATCTTACAGTATCCAAGACAGAAGGGAATACACAATATACCCTTCTGTTACAATGCCAACAAGGATTCAATGTAATACCAAAACTTCTCAGAATATTTTTCTATCATATGTATCTTGTATTCATTCTGAATCTGCATTTAACATCTATGGATTCAGAGAAAGGAAATTTTCTCACAGGAGTATTTTCAATATTGTTCCCACAAAGTAACTGTGAGAATGAGGTATGAGCTCTGATATGCAACCAATGAAAGGAGTCTATCAGAGACTGTTTTACAACAGCTGGGACACTTCTACTAACTTCCATGGCAGTTTTCCTTCTGTTAATAGTTTCCATATTTTGCCTAAGTGGAACTCGAGGTAGCAAAAAACAAAAATATTACATTTAATGGAATTCATGGAATTAGAATTTACCACAAGGTGATTCTTTGGCAGGTTGCATATACATTTGGTTTGTATCTATTAACTAGATATAATTAATCACAATGACAAAAATCAAGATTATATAGCCAGCATTAGCACATATTATTAAATTTAATAAATACACAGATATAAGGGAACCCGTGAGCCACAAATGTTGAACTCACTCCTTCGTTGTAACTGAGTCAGCTGCAATTTTTGCCAGCTTGTTATTAGACAACCACTTAATTTGAAAAATTATCATAACAAACAGAATATTATCATTACCAAAAGAATATATGAGAATAACATACCAATTCAAAAATGTCCATATCTTTGCAATACATATGGAATATTATTTGTGTTTGTACTCAGGTTTACTCTAAGTATTCTCCTGGGTGAAGAAAGTATATAAACTAATTTTTTTTTTTTCATTTAGACAATGCAAAAACTAACTACTCAGCCAGCCACGAATCTACCTCCACTTTTTGTTCTATTAAAATAGCATATGCAGTAGCCTTGTCTATGTTATTGATGACACCTTGGTGGCTATTGGACTGATTTAGTGGTTCTTAGGAGTCTCCAAATATAAATGAATCCTAATGAGATAATCCCTAGTGCATGGAGATGAAGGAATGCTATCTAAATAATGCCACTTCTGTTGCAGAATTGGTTTCAAATTAATTGTTTCTTTCTAAAGCTATAATTATCGGGAGGAATGCAGTTAGTCAGAAAAAATGAAGTTAAAAGGTGCATAATGTCTAATAGCTCATTAAATAGAAAATACATTGTAAATTTGGGAATCAGAATGACTTGCAGCTAACTGTGAGATGATGGGTCATGCACATGAAAAGAGACTTTTTGGCAGGAAAGCAATTTGGTAATGCTGACTGCAGTCTGCCTTTACTTGACATTCGGAAAGATCATATGACACCAATGCAGATGAGGTGAACAGTGAAGACAAAAGGAAGGGCAAGAAGAACTAGAGGAGAAAAAGTTAGGTTATGAGCAGCCGAGGCATGATGAAGAAGGAGAGAATATGAGTGTCATTATTGGGTGTTCAATTTTTAAAGTGGAAATGGGAACAAGTGTCATATTAAAGAGACTTGGAATATTCAAGCAGCTATAGCAATAGCTAGGTCAACATTTTCCTCACAGAGGGGTTTTATGAAGAGTTCATTTGATGAATAATTAGTCATTTTTAAATTTCTCTTCCAATGAAAAAACACAGTAAGTGTGTATTTACTCTATGTCAAGTATATTTTTTATATAATGCAACAAAACAAGTCCAAAGACCATTTGAAATACTTAATAATAATTAAGCTGTCAAAAAATCCTCAAACCTAAAACATTATATCACAGCCTCAGAGGGAAAGAAGCTCAGAACAGCTGATTTAGGCTTAAACTTTCTCCTACTACATTTTCCGCAAGCAGTGACCCCAACAATTACACAGGGGGATGCAGACATGATCAGAATGGGAGAAGGCAGCTCTGTCTTCGCATGTACACACACAGGTGCATTCCACACCAGCCTGCACAAACAGAGTCATCTAAAGTTCCAAGGCAATGTACAAAGAACTGCAAGCTGTGGGCTCAAAATCACATCTGATGCAAGAAGAGAGAAGGGGAATAAAGTTACCCAGAGTTACATTCTTTTATGTTGTTAGGCTTTGGTCACAAGCTGATCTACATGGTAAAACAAAATCTGGAGTCACCAAAAATACTTCTAACAATGTACTGTTTTATCTGGGATAGAGTTACCTTTCTTAATAGTAGCTCATTGCATTTCAGATCTGTAACCCTGAAGAGACAGCAGCCATGGATAAGGCCACAACACAGCAGGTACACCCCTGAAGGGGCTGTGGTCCCAGGATAAGGCCATACCAAAGCAGCGAAGCACACCTCAGACTGACCACACCTATGGATTAGTCCACACTGCAGCAGATATATCCCTGAAGAGGCTGTGGTCTATGGACAGACCCATGCTGGAGCAGCAGCAAGCACAGAAGTTCACTGCAATGTAAAACCATATGGCCTGGTCCAAAGGGGCCAGGCATGGAGATTGTAACAGATATACATTTAATTGCCATTTGATTTGACTACCCATGATTTGACTTGTGTGTTAAAGAAGGAACCACCCAAACCAGTTGAGGACAACCCTCCAACAACCAGTGCAAGTGCAGCAGTGACCCAACCTCAGCTGGCTTTTGTGCCCAGTAATTCCACACAACAACCACCTCCCCTCTCCTGAGTGATCACCATAACAAACAGAATCAAAGTCAAGAACTAGATGAACTCAATTGCCGTTTTATGGACATTATACACTGGTGGGCCATAGATGAAAGGAATAATACCTGCATATATTAGAGAGTGAGAAGTGAGAAGTGAGAAGGGGTGGTTAACTGAGAGGATATTGGACAATATGGGACCTAAGCGTGATGCAAATTTAAAGAATAAGTGATAGAGATTGTACAGGGTTCAGCTGGAACGGAGTTAATATTCTTCAGAGTAGCTTTTAAGTTGGTGTGTTTTAGACTTGTGACTAAAACAGTGTTGATAACAGATAACAGAGATGTAACACTGCTGAACAGTGCTTAAACAGAATCAGGGCCTTTTTTCTGTTCCTCACATTGCTCCACCAGTGAAAAGATTGGAGGTGCAGGACTGCTGACCTCAAATAGCCAAAGAGATATTTCATATCATATGAGGTCATGCTCAGCATATAAAGCTACAGGGAAGAAGCAGGAATTGGCATAGATTTCACAAGTTACCGCTGCACATGATGGAGCCCCGCTTTTCTGGAGATGGCTGCACCCCTGTCTGCCAGTGTGAAGTGCTGAATGAGTTCCTTGTTTTGCTTTGCTTGTGTGTGCAGCTTTTGCTTTACCTATTAAACTGTTCTAACCCACAAATTTTCTCACTGTTACTGTTCCTATTCTCTTCCCCATCTCACTGTGAGGGAGTGAGCAAGTGGCCGAGAGGGCTGAGCTGCCTACTGGGTTAAACCAGAACAATCATAATGACAATGTTTACTAACAGAATAATAAAATCCCATTGCCATAAAGGAAAAATGAATTTGCATTAGGGAAAAAAACTCCAATATTTCCTAAATCAGAAGTTCAACCAGGATCCATGGCCACTTCTTTATTTGAACATCCATTGCACAAATACCAACATAATGCCTTCCTTATGAAGGTTTGGACACCTTGGCAGTAATGCATTTTAAATATTACCTTAATTCCAATAGAAGGTTTATCCCTCGTGAATCTAGACTTAAAAGAAAAAAGAAGGATCATAATAATGAGAAATGTCAGTGTACTGGCTGATAATACCATATCTAAATTTATGGCATTTTATGTTAGCATATAAATACAATATTTCTTGTGTCTTGATTCCAGTAAGCCCATAGAATTGAACTTATCTCTCTGTATTTGCTGCTGTTACCGGATCTTAAGATAAAACTTTCCATCTTGTTTAATAATAGCTTATTTTTTGCAATGCATAGATTGAATTTTTTTACACTAAATTTGCACAGGTAGCAGAGTCTGAAGAGAGGATATAACCTAGAGAGGGCATTCTTCTCTTGAAATGATGCTAAAACAGATCTTTTTTCTGCAATTAGGCTCTAAATATGACCTAATTTCCTGCACAAATACCAGAACCAGATATACTTAGTCAGAAAGTGATATTTTACTTTGGTTCCATAACAACAATGCCACATTTGAAAACTTACACTATTGTAATGGTAGCCTCTAACTCTTTAATACAGAGTACCCATCTACCTGTAGAATCTTTCTGAAATTTACCTGATGTTTTATAGTCTCTCTTCTGAATATAATGGGATTTAAGCTTCATAAAAGGTGTAGGAGTGGTAAACCACTGAAATCAAGCTCAAGTCTTAAATTTGTATCCAGAATACAGACACAAAAATAGTTGTCAAAACAGCACCCCACCTACATGCCTTCCGCAGAGATCACCCTAAGCACTTAGCAATATTTATTCAGGCTCACTTCACAAAAGACTTAAATCACATAAATAATTTGATCCCATTGAAGCCACACCAGCTGAAATGTCTCTCATGATCAGACCTCAAGTTTTGCCTCTCTGCACACAGCAAGCACGCATCCTAATTCGTCCCAGTGATGACTTTCAGGACTTGGACATTTCTACAGTTCAAACCAAACTAAGACTACAAATTCATCTTAGATAAACCACGAGACAAGCTTCAGATGGTACCCACTTTCATCCCTCACTGAAAAAGATCCATATTTCAAACACTTTACAACATACAAATAGCACAGAAAGATACTACCTTTCTTCAGAGCCATCAAGCCATTCTGTGTAACTTTGCAGTGTCATGAAATGCAATAACAAAATAGCCAGTGACAAATTATGGTTGAGCCTAGAATCTGAAAGGCCAAACAGATATCTTAAATGGGAACAAACACTGAAAGTCTCAACCAAAAGGGGATCTAGAGTACATAGTTTAGATGCAGCTCACCGCTCTCCCAAATGCACAGTCATGAGGTCAAAGGCAGCACCTGTCCTAAGAGTGCATGACTACATGTCAAAGGCTTTGCTAGAGGTTCTCTCATACACAGTTTCACAGGGTGAAGGGCAAGGCAAGGAGCAACCTGTAACCAGGAAAATGGTCCTGTATAAAGATCCTCAGATGATGAGCATTTTCAGCATGAAAATCCACTGGGTGACCCAAGGACTGAGCCACACCCTCTACCCCATCCATGACACAACCTGTCAGACAGAGATGAGGAAGAACACTCACTCCATAACTGACTGCTATGTGGCAAGATGGATCAGAGGCCACAGCTCGGCCTTATCAATATGTGATGCAGAAAATGCAGTGAGGGAGTAGAAGAAATCAAGTATGAGAGTATTACTGCCAATGTGAGAGACTAGTCAGGTCTGTGCTCCTGTCTCTAAAAGAGCTGGTGTGAGACTGCATGTTACTGACAGATTTATTTTAGAAATGTTTTATATCCTGCTTTTAAAAGTGAAAAATAAAGCAAAAGCAGTACACTAAGCAATTGCAGTTTGGTTCTTGCAATTTAGTTCTTGTAAGTAAGATAAATATGCAGTACTGCAATACTGCCTCCTTGCATTTCAAGAAAGAAATTGCTTTATTGGATCAAGACAGTGGTCCATCTAGTTCAGTACCTCATCTTCAAATACTGGACCTTAATATAGCAACAGAGGAGGCAAGAAATATTCCACAGAGAAAAGGCCAGCATACAACCAAGACTAAAAATTAATCTATTTTAAAAGTCTTTGATATTTCCTGACTCATTTATTAATAGTTTGCTATTTATACAACCAGCTAGGTTTGTTGAGCTGTGATTGTTTATTATTTACTTGTGAAGTTTGCTAATGTAAAGCACCTTCTGCAGCTTCAGCTTCATTTTTTCATATAGGCATAGAAGATTACCAAACACAGGAGTCAAAAAAAGCTATGTGTGCTTTCATCTGAGAGCTACCCTGTACCATGGCTTTCCCCTTGGCATGGTTAAAGGGATGCTCACAGCTGAGGCAGCTGTATACAACGCTGTCCTGGTGCCAAGAGACCTGTGTTCAAGTTTCCTATTACAAGATCAGCAAGATGTGAGGTGAGACAATTAGAAAATGAAAGCTATGAACATAGTAGATCAGGAGGTTTGATAAGCTTCAAAGATGAGAGGAAAAAAAAAACATTTTCTAACTTTTTACACATGCAATTATATAAGCAATTCTTCCATGCAACAAAACATACAGGAGCTTCTCTTATAAGTGTTTAGTTAAGGACTAAGGATCAAATCCATACAAAGCATTTTCCAGAGCTACTTCAAGCAACAGCTACAGCTGTAGTGCAATTCTACAAATCACTCTACTGATGTATTCAGACAGAAGAAAAAGCTAAGAAAGCTTTTTTCAGTGACTTCATCCCATTTTATCTAACTATGTAGTGCCATGCCAGACCAGGTAGTTATGCTAACTACCATAACTAAAGCATAAGGTCTTTGCCTTCTCCTTTCTATCTCCAAAGTGGTTTTCAAAACTCACAACATGAAAGAAGCTATGTGAAGATGCCTTGAATTATTTATCTTAAAAAGGTGACTGTTCTGCACTAGTAGTATGAAGAGGTACATTAGGTGGCCATTATTATTTTGTTATCTCTTTTGATAAATAACTCACTACATATGGCATACAAGAGTGGCTGGCTTGGGTATATAAAGAAACAAAGCATAAACCCCACTATCTCCCCAAGTTCTACCAGGAGCAAAAGGAGATAGCTCTGCAGCTGTCACCAGGAAAAATGAACAACATTACTGTTGATGTTTCCACATTCATTCTTATGTCTGGTGAATATGTGTGAACTTAGTCATGAGGAAAAGTGCTTCAAAGTTAATATTAACAGTTTATAAAACGAAATCACTCAGCCAAATTTCCTGTTGAAATAGCCCTAAGAGTGAACACGTGTTTTTTAAAAAAAATTCAAATGTGAAAGTGTGTGCTTACATTAGACTCTATGAAGCTGACTGAGTATAGTATGTAATTGTTTTCTCGTGCTTTAAAAAAAAAAAAAAGAAAGCAAAATCCTTCTAAGTACACTCTTAAATTCAGTGATCTAAGAATAATGGAGCAAATACTCCAGCTGGTTTAAAATGTCAGAGCTACAACTACTCCAAGGGAGCAATGAAAGTCTACATCTGTTGGGGATATACCTCAACACAAAAATGATCATGAACAGGGACAGGTCAGTATTCAGATCTGCTGGCATAGGACCTTTCTGTTACACTCATCCTTACACAACTTCTGTCTCAATGCCTTCAAAATTCAGCATTTCAAAAGGTAAATGAAAAATGTATTTTCTAATAAAAAGCTGTTGGTACCTGAATTACTTGGACATGCAATAGAAAAATGATGAAAGACATTTAAATGAGATGTTTAAATACAGACTGGAAATATGAAACTGAAGATAATTAATTAGATTGTAGGGTCTTCTGTTGCTTTAGCCTCTGTATTACCATGCAGTCTTTGTTTACTGCCATTTATCTTCTTTGTTTGATGACACTTGACTAATAAATACATTGATGAATTGCATCTGTAAATGCCATCCATACATCACAAAAATAGGATGTACTCAGAGCTTCTGGCACATTGATGCTAAAGGATTTTGTTTTATTTGAACTTTCAGTACTTAACAAAGGAAATATTACTGCTCTGCTGGATAAATTTCCTGATTTTTATTTTAATTTTCAGTGAGCAAACAGCTGCAGAATAATGTGACTTAATGAAGCATTTCTAATAAAATCCTGCAGAAGATAAAACACAGGCATAGAACCGCTTGCTCACTGATAGTTGCATCGTTCAGAATAATTTTTCAAGATGGTGATCACATTTCTGTGTAGATGAGTATTAGGTATTGTGATTTTCTGTCTTCCAAGTCAGTGATTTCCTTTAGTGAGATAAGTAGTTAGCACTGTTGCATTACTTATTTATAGTAAGCAAAACACACAACATAATAAATGCAACATCTTTCTAGTACATTATTTAGGCTTTACACTGGTTGGTAAGTAGCAACACAGACAGCAATAAATTTTGGTGTGAAGATACTCAGATCTGAAAAACTTCATGGTAATATTTTGCTTACCAAAAACATACTGCCTATATTTGTAAAGATGTCCTTTATCAAGTCTGTCATCATCTGTGATGAAATTATGAAACTTCTTGGCTGCTACATTTTTCTCTGCCACAACAATTCAGTGTAAAGTATTATTTGCTTTATTTAAATCTAGATAGGGCTCAATGAATCATCACTTTGCAAGCTGCCAGTAAAACAATCTCCAATATCCATCTGTACACACATCTATTTACTTTCATTCAGAACAAGTTTTTCATGTATTCCCCACCAGAATAATCAAGCGCTCTACAGGCATCCACACAAAAAGCTGAGATCCCTCAGATCATAAGAGAGGTAAAAAAGTTAACCTATGTGTCCAGTATGATTATAGATATAGGCAGCTTAGTCATCATTCCCTGATTAAAACAGCAAGACAGAATCAAGGTTTTATCTCAGTCACCCACTACCATCAGTGTATCTAAAATTAATATCACATTTTTGAAGGACCTTCTGTGTATCAAAAAATATGCAGAACCAGTGAGCAGTAAATCTGATTTGTTGTATCAACTGAGCAAAGCTTTCCACTGAAATTATGGTACTTAGGTAGTTTACATTTGTAAGACTAACTACTGGAAATTGGGACTATGTGAAACAAAACCCACATGGTTTTCAATACTGTCTCAGCAGCATCAGCTCTCTGAAATAAAATATAGATAGTGAAATTTATATGAATTACTTTACTAGTGTTAATTATACACTCACAAAACAATTTAGTCATCAGTATGAGATGACAGCACAATTACTGTGAAAAAGTATAATGAAACTTGTAACCTTTGCCACCTCTGATAAAAATACCTTAGTATGCTCTTTCCCAACTTCAGCAAAGCTATCCTC
Source organism: Poecile atricapillus (assembly GCF_030490865.1). Taxonomy (NCBI): domain Eukaryota; kingdom Metazoa; phylum Chordata; class Aves; order Passeriformes; family Paridae; genus Poecile; species Poecile atricapillus. The sequence continues at coordinate 44,129,946 of NC_081289.1, read as the reverse complement.
CTAGTACCACTGAACTACTGTTTCAAGTGTGTACCCAACACTACAGGAAAGAATCTTAATTTCTCAATTTGACTTAAATTAGCCCTTAAAGCAGCTTTAAAGCGTTAAACATACAGTAGGCTGAATGCTAAAGTCTGAAATTAGTTGGTAAGACAGAGAAAACAGATAACAATTATCATTTAGTCAATAGTAATTTATATGTATCCACTGTGGTGCAAAGACCCTATGACCCCGAATCCTTTATGGGGTTTTCAGAGATAGGAGTTGAGTATGTTTATTATTTAAATTGACAGTTCTGCAGGAGTCAAAGCACAGTTCTTTAAATACCGAGCCAGTGTCTACTAGGGGGAGGGAGGTAGAACTGAGGTACTTGAAAAAAAATACTGATAAGCTCCAGGCAAAAGCTAGAAAGAGAGAACTGTAACTACACATATAATTTAAAATGCTTTAAGCAATGATTTTAGCTCCCGAAGGAATGAAACATACAGAAGAGCCAAGTGTGGCAAGTCCTAACAGGGCAATGCAAGCTCTTGCTCATTATTCTTTGCACTGATAACCTGGTGTCCAATCCTACAGCTCCACAGGAATAAAGCAGGTTATTTTAAAACTTTCCCTTGCTAAACTATAAATGGGATGCAATAAGGGAAAAGCCCTCTCTCTGTGGCATACAGAACCTGCAACATAAATTTAGTAGGCAAATAAACTCACCGAGATGCAAAGTAAGCAACGTGGATAGAAAAGGTATGTTTTATACTATATACCCACAACTTGGAGAGCACTACACATAAAATGAAACGGAGCCATGATTCTTCCCTTTATAGCTTTTTTTGTTTGTTTGTTTTCAGAGGACGCATAATGCCCGCTCCTTCAGCCGCTCTCTTGAAGGCGGCCGATAAAGCGTCTGGGCAGAGGAACCCCCAAGTGCCCGAAGGTCCTGTGAGTTAGCAGTCAACCTTTTCATAAAAAGTTGAAAACCGGGTGGGTTCCCCTGCTCCCCCCGCATCCCTTTCGGCTCTGTTGATCTATTCTTTTAAGTAAAATCAAAGAAAATTATAAGGGAAAACAAAAGTCTTGAGGGTCGCCCGGCGAAAGGCTGTAGCCGGCTGCTCCAGGTGCCCAGCAGAAGGACGGCAAAGCAGCTCTTCTTCACATCGTCCAACTTTAGGGCAACGGGAGGGCGCAGCCGGCGGCAGCCGCTCCTCACACCGCACACCTGGCCCCGCCGCGGCCGCTTGCGCCCGCCGCCCGCGGGGTCTCCGCCAGCCGCCAAAGGCATCTCCCGGCGGCCCCGCCAGCGCCCGGACAGACACACAGACAGACACACGACCCTGGAGCGCTCCGCTCACCTACCTGCAGTCCCGATTCTTGCTAGAAGCGCCTAGCGATCGGCCGCCTCCCGTCCGGGGGCAGCTCCAGCCTTACCGCCCGGGCATCGCCGGCACACGCCCCGCGCCCCGCCAGCGCTCGGGGGCATGGAGCGGCGCCGTGCCGCACTCCGCTCGGCTCCCCTAGGCTCGGCCGGGCTGGGGCAGCAGCCTCCGCGGGGCCCGGCTCTCTCCCCACTCCTCTCTGGGAATACACCAGGAATCCGGCTAAGAGATGCTAGAGGAAGGGTGAAGTAATTGGGAATGGAGGGAAGACTTGAAGTGTTTCTTGTGCACGATTTCAGAGTATTAAAAAAAAATTTAAAAATGAAAAAACACAGAGGACGAAGTATGGTTGAGCTATCGGAAAAGCGGAGATGGGAAAGTCCTGCAGGCTAGTACGGCTCCGGCCGCTACGCCAGCTGCGCGTGGTCCCGATTCAGCCCCGCTGGCAGAGGAAGGAGGAGAAGCCGGCGCGTCCTGCAGCAGTCCCTCCGTTAGAGCATCTCTGATTGGTGTGCCTTCCACACACACAGCACGACTTCCCCCTCCTGCTGCCTCCTTCTCTCTCTTGGGAAAAGTAATTGGAGAGCGAGAGCTTCACCTTCAGCAGCTTCAGCAGCAGCAGCAGCCGCCCTCGCCCAGCCTGCGCGCACCGCACCGCGGAAGGGCGCGGAGACGCCCCGGGCGCCCGGACAGACAGAGGCAGTTCCAAGCGCGCCCTCCGCGGCGGGGGGGAGGGAGGAGGTGGAGAGAGGTGGGGAGAGGGAGAGACGCCCTTCTCCTCCCCCGTATTTACCCGGCCACTCGCGGCTCTCCTCTCCAGCCCTTATGAGGGAGCAGGTCCCAGCGGCCGCCGTTCTGTCTGAGCGAAGAGGGGGCTCAGCCGGCAGCGCACACCACCGCCGCCGCCCGCGCACACCGGGGCTTGGGCCGCCTCCCTCCGCAGCGCAGCTCTCCCGTCTCTCCTCTCCGAGCGGCGGGGCGGGGGTGCGAAGTTTACGCACAGGCGCATGTGGCCGGGGAGATCCCCGCGGACCCCCGGTGGCCCCGCCGCAGCTCCCCGAGACCCCTCTGCCCCTGCGGCGGGACGCTGGGAGGGCGGGGAGGGAGCCACCGAGCCGGGCAGGGCAGGGCAGGGCAGCTGCCCTGGGGAAGGGGGGCCGCGGCTGCCGGAGCAGGGGCAGGAGGGACGCGGCGGCGCCGGCGGCAGCCAAAAACTGGACTGTGTCTCCCTCCAGAGGGAGAAGGGAGTCACGCACCGCAGCTCCGGCGGCGGGAGAGCCGAGGGCTCGGCCGAGCCTCTCTTCGCTGGGCAGTGGGGTGGCGAGCGTGGTCCGTGCAGCTGCGCTCGAGAGGTAGTGAGGAAAGGTAGTACGGGTCAGTCCCTGACGGCCTCTTGTTTCTCTCAAGACACCGTAAAGACGGGTGGAGGGTCGCGGTCGTTTGCCACGACTATAGATTAATAAGGGGATGTGTTGCTGAGTGAGGAGAATTAAAAGCAGAGTTTTTAAATTTATTTTGCTGTGTTCTGTGCCATTCAAAAGGTGATGCAGAGAAGTGGAGAGAGGTAAAAAAGAGGAGAAAGAAACCTTGTTACAGTGATATGATATCAGAGTTAAGTTCTCAGTTTTGTCCTGTAATTCTGGCCCACTCCTAGATTAGATGGGGATGAATGCATGTTGGGTTTTATTTTCAATTCTACAAGCTAGTATAATCACCAGTTTTCAGAAAAGAACCTTTTGCTCAGTCCTTAACTGTTACCACATTTTACATGATGTTCATAACCAACTCTGTCAGAAACAGAAGAGGGACGTGAAACAATTATTTCCATGTTGTTGTTGCTAGAGTTCTTCTATGCAAGCAAGCATCTGTAGAATGTTTGAGCTCTTTTTTTTTTTTTTTTTTCAAAGCAGACCAAAAGATCCATGCAGTCAAAAAAATAAAAAATAAAGAGGCAAAACAAAGGCTTAATGTTGACTGCTCTGCATGGAGTGATGCAGCTGTAGGATGAAATACAAAGAGGCTGGTATTGAAAGGGCAAGTTAAAAGTAGCCTGGTGTGTGACTGTCACAAGCGCTGTTGCAGAAACCATTGCAGTATGCATACATGCCTGATGCTGACTGCAGCCAAATTAAAAGGCTGCTAGTTGTAAAGACAAATATGATCTTGTCTCATTCATTGGAAGCTGATACAATAACTTCAGAATTTCCCTATTTGGTAACCACATTTCTAGATTTGCAGACAGCTAAAAAAATAATTTAGCGGGAACTGGAAAAAGCCAAGATTGTGCTGCTATCAGCACCACAATTTCAGGAAAAGAGATGTATCCAGACTAAAGTCAATCCATGGGGGTTGGATGCTCCTGCCCCACCAATTTCAAAAAACCAGGGGTCCTGACTACATAGTGGAAAGGGTAATCTTTCCAGCTTCCTGCCTCAGTGTCAGACCACAGGTAATGTTACTCCATTGAAAGCAAACTGTGAAAGCAGTGAAAAATACAAGTAGAGCAACTAAAATGCAACTACAGCAGCTGTTGCACTTTAGATGTGGCAAACACCTTGTTACTATAGGAGCACATGTCCATTTTACCTGCATGTACCATTACACTCAAGTTGACTACATGTTCTAAGACCAGAGGACACTTGCTAATTTCACATTGGTGATCTGCTGTTGCAGAAATCTGGTAAACACATCTGAAGACACAGAACTCTTATCACCAAGTCCTGTGCAAACAACCAAAGAAAAAGTAGCAGACAAAGCAGTAAGTAAGCTGACCTGTTTTGAAACCAAATAATTTTGTCTGTGAAAATATTGAAAACTGTAGTCTTTGTTTATGTCATGATGCTGCTGCGCAAAAGCAGTTCCAAATCTCTTTGTACAACATCTGAAAATCTGAACAAATCTGCAGTACTCGCACACAGCTTGTGTGACACCATGCATATGAAACATGTCCTGAAAGACATGCTTTCAGAAAGCTTCTCTGCTTGCTTTCACAGTATGGTCAACACCCCTGGGAAGAACTGAAACGATCTGTTGCACCTATAGAGTGCAGCTGGTTTTACAGATGCTTACTTGGTACGTCTGACTTATCTCCAAAGGTGCCTTTGTACATGCTGCACATGTACGACATGATAAATTTACCATTTTCTGGAAACACCAGATTGGCAGTCTTTGTCTTACACAGCCTGTATTTATATCTTTCTGACTGGAAAATCCCCAGCTTAATACTGTGGCCTTAGAACACAATGCAGTTATGAACCACAATTATTACATGAATGTTCTCTTTATTCCTTCAGCTTGTTTCATTTTTGAGTTAGTGTCACTATTTCTTACTTTTCATCAATTTGTTGGTCTCTTCCAACTGCTAAAAGACAAGCATAAAACATGAAAATGGGCATTGGCATTTGCAACAGGTGTAGTATTTGGAACAACTTCAGCATTTCCATTTCAAGGTGAATAGCACAGCATAAAAATCAGGAAAGTAAAAACTTGTTTCTGACTAGTTATGTGTGGATCTGTTGTTGTATGTGTACGTGTACTGCTGTTCAACTTGTTCACTAGCATCTCCTGGCGTTTTTCCACAAAAATGTTCACTAGTGAATCTTGTACTGTTGTATGGGGTTATTTCTGTCCCAGGTGTTGGACTTGCATTTGTCTTTGAATGTGAGCTCAATTCTCAGGCCTGTTTCCAGCCTTCTGTGCAGCAGCCTCACCCTCCAGTGTATTGACAGTTCCTGGCATTTTGGTATCACCCGCTGGGAGAGTTTGCCACTATCATCCAGGTTGTTAGTGAGGACTGTCAGCAGTTCAGCTTCAGTACTGAACATGGGGAAATGCCACTAGTGACCAGCCACTGCTCTTCAAGCCATGCAGTTCAATCAATCCACACCCATTTTTTAAACTACCCATCCAGCCTAGGTCTGCCTAGCTATAAGGATGTTGTGGTACACCATGTCAAAAGCCTAACTAGACAAGACAAACACCCACTGCTCCTCCCCAGACAGACAGCCATTTCATTGCAGAAAGCAATTATGTTGGTCAGGCAGAATTTGCCTCTACCAAATCCATATTGGCTATTCCAAATCACCTCCTTGCCCTTCAGGGTGTGGAAATTACTTCCAGGAGAATTTTCTTGATAGTCTTCCCCAAAATGACATGTAGTTCCCCACGTACTCCTTGACTTATTGAAATTGGACATATTTACTATTTTCCAATTATTTAGGACCACTTTCTGTCACCATGATTGTTTGCAGATGTTAGCAAGTGGGGTCATAATGACATCAGCCCACTCCCTCAGGGCATTTGGACACACCTGGTCCCACAGCAAGTCCACTTTGCTTAGATGGTCCCTATTGACTGTCTCCTATCAGGGGTGATACTTTACCTCCCCCCAAACTCACAAAGATGAATGCTGTTTGACTTCCATGACTTACCCCATGGAATATCATATGACCAGGTCTTACGCTATTTCATCAGAAAGAGTAAAATCCCCCAGACTGTGAGAACGGTAGCTATTTTGAAATATAAAGATGCTTCTTCCCTATACTTTGTAAAGCACCTAAGCTCCCTAAAGGGGAAAGATTTAAAAACCTGCATGCCTCATTTCTCATTTGCTACCTCCTGACAAGTCACTACTGAGTTTTTTGATATTTTATGTGTCATCATAAGGCACTTTATTTTCTCTATGCATTTGAGATCCTATGTTGCCAGGCATAGCTTCTGAATCTTGCTTTGGGTGAAGCACGTACAAAAATATTAGGTGTTGCAGTATTTTATGCCATTCTACATTTCTTTTTGAATCTAGACTGTAATCCCTGTGAAAAGCAGAAAAAAAAAAAAAGCCGAACACCAGAAGAATTCAGATCAAAAGTAGCACAATATTTGGCCTCTTCACCTTTTGCATTTAATCTCAAATTTTCTTTTTAACCAATTATTGACTTGGCTATATTACATATTTCATAAGTAACAGGTCTGAGCTTTTTTACACCAAAAGGAAGAGTCCATGGGCCAGATTCTTGGGGGTGCCTATGGGGCTTTATTGCATAGCAAAACTGTAAATGACAAGAATATTAAGTGTAGTACCATCATCTTATTTGAGATAGAGTAAGTATTATTCACCTGTTTGGGAAAAGCCTCAAACTATTCCAGAGGGCAATATCAGCCATTTTCCCTTCTTTTTTCTGTTAAAAAAAAAAAACAAGTTTTCTTCTAAAACATCCCTTCACATGTATCCGTGGGACTTAAAACAGGAAATAGAAACAACCACTAAATCAGGCATCCAGAGAAAGAAAAACAAACAAGCAAATGAATAAAATCAGGACCAAAATTGTTCACATAGATCTGGCCTTAATTTGGGTTACTGTATTACAGAGGTCATTAGTGCATGCATTTTTCTTAACCTGTTACTATATGATAGTTCCTATTTTCCTGTGTATCAAAAAGCACCAACTCTTGCAATTATGCTACAAAGAACTCCAAAATTAATCAATGTTTTCTCTTTGGTTATAAGTATGTTTTGTTGCAATTTTACATTAAAGATTACATTATGGACAAAATAGGAAACAAAGCAGACCTTCTTACCTAATGAAAATTTTAATTCCATTTTAAAATAAATGTAATTATTTTCAAAAATATGTATTGAATTATTTTCATGAGTTATGTTTACATAATTAAATTATATTAAGGAGACCTTGTAAAAACAGGCGGTTAGGCAGACCAATAGTAGTAAGCAGGTAAGTAAGATCAATGTGATTTAACAAAACAAATCATACTTATTTTTGTCTGAAACCTCTTTACCAGGGGCAACCTGTGTTGGCAGACTTGTGAACTCATCTACAAAAAGGATTAGACTTCACTGTAGACATTCATGGTGCCATTTATTATCTCATGATGCAGCATTTTCTAATCTGTACAGTGTTGTTTTAAAAACAAGCATCACACTTTCTGGTAAAAAAGGTGTCAAAATTTACTAGCCCAGTACTACTCAGTTCCTTCCCGGCTGGAGATTAACTAAGGCATTGTCAGATACATTGTTTGCTGAAAAACAAAAGGTCACCCGGGTTATTTTTCCCCCATTTAAAACTTATAAATCAATTCTTAAACAGTATTATCCAAATTTCAGGAAATAAGTTTAGTGAAAGGTAAAATTCATTAAATAATTAAATAGGAATAAGTTGTTCTGTTCCCCAGTAATTCTTTCTGATTTTAAAGCTTTCTTCCTCTAAGTTTTAACCATCTATGTTTTAATAAAGGAAGGGGGGAAAAAACTGCACTCAGGCTTGTGTATGTACATTATAAAACATTACAAGATGGCCTAAAGGTTGTTGAAGACTTTACATTTTATGGTGTTTTAATAGTAAGGCAAAAAGTTCTATTTTTATATCATCTTTCTGCATATTGATTATGGGCAAAGTATAGCTTTTCAAGAGTCAAGAGCAGAAGTAGTATTATTTAGAATATTACCATATTTATTCCAAAACAGCCTTAATCTGAGGAGAAGTGGGCAGTGGAAAACAAGATGGGACCAAAACATGAATAGAATGTAATTTTTAAATGTTCTGAATTGCAGATTTCAAGATATTTTCAAATGCATGACCAAAAGGAAAAACTTCTTATTTTTTTGAGAGAACTAAAGAGCATTTCAGCTTGGCTGAAGACAATCAGCTATCAATTCAGCATGAAAAAATGCCTCTGATTAATACAGAATCCAAAAAACCCCGTCCATATATATAAAAGATTACATTATCTATTTAGAGTTGCTATACCTTTCAATGAGATTACAAATGTGGGGCTAATGGATTACACAGTTAATAGTCTGAATATAAGTAATTTCTCTTGTGTAAATATGGCAGAAAATTATATATACCTAGAGAGAATTATGGCCCCTTAGATCTTAGGATGTGCTGGGCTAGGAAATCAGATTGACTGAGCTTTGCCTTCTATCTCAAGCCTTTCCTCCATCATCACACATGGCAGGAAAAGCCATGGATGTGTGCCTTTGAATTTTTCTGCTTTTATGGCTCTCATTGACAGATTCCTTTGAAGGTAGCAGTAGACAGCCTTTTCAGAGCTTGGGCTGCATGAATGCAGAGCACTATAATGCTGTGGTGGTGCTCAGAAGTCTTCATGTGTGCCTCTTTCCAGTGTTAGAACTAAGTCCACCCTCACCTGACCAAAGCAAAATTATACCCACGCTAAACAATCACTTGTGGATGGATATAAATGACAGCACCTGACTCCTGCACATGCATGCCCTGCCTGGCATTCATCATCCTGCCAAAGTGCTTACCCTGGGGGACTGAGTGCCTCACTTCTGGCCAACCTGCAGAACTCCGCCAGATTGTCTCACATAGCAAGTCAGTTCAAATTTCCATTTCTTTCTCACCCACAGGGCATGATAAGCATAGCATAAGCATCTTGGATTGATCTTGGATGTGTGTAATTCTCATTTGCCAAAACACAGCCCAAATATAATGTAAGGATTATAAGCAGTGAGGGAGTGCTAGAACCTTGGGCATATATCTTCTATGGTCATGAGAATAATGTTGGCATTTTCGTTCTGACCAATGATTCATCATGTATAGTTTTTTCCTAAAAATATATTTTCAAACCAGTTGTTTTTGTGATCCTGAAATACCATATTCATAATGGGCAAAATTGGCATTTTTACTTGTGGTTGGGGGACACAGATACATAGTAGCTGCAGTGTCAGGCAGGTGTGCTGGCATTTGGCAACTGGAAGCAAGTTCAGTTCTTAGAGCTTGGTGTGGAAACGTTTGCTTTTTCAAGCAGTCCAGTTCTCTGCTCTACACAGCAGGCATAGCCCAAGATGCAGAGAGATGCTGCTGCTAGTGTGATAAACCCACTATATAAATCTTCTTTGTTTTCCTTCCACTTTAAGATTCATGGCATATCTGTTGCTCCTGACAGCCACCAGAGTTACCCCTTATCCACAACTGCCCTGGTTTTCACTGCCGTCAAGCACCTACAAATGTCATAGAAGTCCATAGAGTTCTGGGGGAGGCATTTCTGAAAAGTTCAGAGCAAGCATTGCAATGGAGAGGTTTTGCCAGCAGATGTCAGAAGGCAGAACGCTGATACCGCCTCACCAAATCCTCAAAATATCATTTCGGTCCTTTTATGCTTCCCCTGCCTGCCTTCTCCACTCCTTCTCTCCTGATACAAATAACAATACAGAAAGAAAATCATTAAGGGAACAGCGGCTGGAGGTTTTTTGTTTTCATTGGAGCCTTACACAGATACAGAAGATCCAATACCCTGTTAAGCTTCATGTCACATATGCAAGGAAAAAACGTTGTCTAAAATTTGAAGTTGCTAAACAAGCTGAATGATAACAAGTTCTGTGAGCTCTGAAACTAATGAAGTCTCGGTTTTTTTATGGATTTTATCTCATGGTTTATTGAAGCATTTCCTATGCTGTGAAACTTCAGATCTTTGCTTTTTTTTGTGTAATGGTGATCCCAAGGGACAGATTTTCAGAGAGATGCTGAAACATCTTTCTGTGGCTTTTTTTCTTTTCTTCACAGGCATCCTTCCTTAATGGAATTGAATAAATTTAAGACTACTACCCATCTCTCAAATTTCGTAGAAATCACAGGGGGCTCCAAAATGCACAAGGCTTTCATCTATAGGAAACCTAGCAAAAGAAAATGCAAGGACAGCTTAATCTATTACAGACTCAGATTAATGAGGCCATTTATTTCATAGTATAACTCAGCTAGAATTACTTAAACACCTTAAATTTCACTGGCAATTTAAATGTTCCATTAAGTATTCTGATGATTTCTCATTTTCCTACCAGATTATGAATTTATGGAATATACATAAATGTGCGACTGACCATCAATCTTTGCTTTAAAACCCTGTTCCTGTGACTGCATGTTAGTAGGTTACCTCTTCTCCTTTGTTTCTCCCTCCTTTCCAGAACAGAGAGTAGGAAGCATGAAATGCCATCCTGTACATCATTTCCACATCCCCCCAGCACATCCAAGCAGGCATTGATAACACTGAGAGAGAGCAGATTTGCCTTCTACTGATGTCCTGTGACTTCCAGCTGAAGTTACTCTGAATTTCTACAATGATCTCAGCAAGCATAAGATTAAAGATAAAGATTATGGTGCTTTTCTCTTCATGTAAGCTTGTGCTTATTCCAGCTCTTTTGATTATATGTGTTTTTATTATGCCAAATTAATGAGCTTTGTTTTATTAATCTATCATATTTTAAAGCTTTGATTAGTCTAGCTCTTAATATGTTCATAAAATTAGTTTATTTATTAACTATTGTTTAAATTAACACCCTTAAATTAATACTCTCACATGGTGAAGCTGGTTTTTATTGCATTATAATGGTTACCTATCCTTCCTGACCCGAGATTATATTACATCATAAACATATAGCAACAGATTTAAAAAATTAAATAGAACTTTTATTAAGCATGAATAATAGTCATGTGGACTCATCTATGTTCATCCATAATAATGATCGCTTTTGATCTATTTTTACAGAAATGGGTCAGTTCTGTGAAAATTTAGGGTGTAGCTAAACACACTGACAAGACAGAAATGTTAAATTTTTTGCACTTTCACATTCAAAATATCATCCTCGGCAGATGAATTAAGAGCCATTTCAGTGTCTGGTAACACAACCGTACAATTTGTAATGCAGTTGTGGCTGTCATAGCAAGCAAAATTTCTTAATGGTACACCTGGAAATTGCACATATATGTAAGAGCAAGCCAATTTACTTTTAGTGTAAATAAGTTTGAGAATGATGATAACAATTGCTCAAAACCAAGGTCCATACACCTTATTAATTTTCTGGAGTTAGTTTTGAGTGTGTTGGCTGTGCATTTTAGTGACTTTTTAAAAATAATGTAATATCAACACAGTACAAGCCAATACAAAACTTCATCCCTCTCCATGTTGTCATAGCTTATGCTTACTCAGCACACCTCCACGCTGACATCCCTGTCCCAGTGCAAGTTCTGTCTGTGATGGTGAGCTTGTTCTTAATTTTTACTCCTCTCCTGTATTATCAAGGGTAACACATACTCTAATTACACCTTTTTAGGCCAATGAGTCCTTTTATGGAGACATCTGAATCAACAGAACCACAGACAGAAAATATGAAATTTTAATGTCATAGTTTTACCATGAGACAGTATTTTTAAAGTACTTACACTAGTCTTCAAATGCACATCCTGGTTATCCTAAAGAAAAGTCAAACCACCTTACTTGAATTGTCTCAGGAGTCTAAAAGCAGTTTTCCCTCTTGGCCTCAAAGAAGCCCTCAAAGAGACAAACAGGTGGACAAGAAATGATGGAGACTTTCCAGCACAGACTGAAACTGAAGAGTCTTGGATTGTCACAGATCAGGAGGGAAGAAGAAATGGTCAAGAAAAATGGTTTTGCTCCTAGGAGCATAATAAGTTAAACTATCTCATCCAGTCCAAACTGAAAGTACTCAAGTACAGTGGCTTTCTAGTGTATGGAAATCCAGACCTTCAGATGTTTTCTTGAATGAAAGCAACAATGAGTTATACCAAGCAAATTACTGTAATTCTGTAGGCTGTTGGATCCAGCTAAATCTACCTGAAGTTTGTGTGTGTGTCTTGGGCAGATCATGGAGGATCATATTCCAGTATTCCTGCTTGAATCAATCAAAGGTGCAAATGGCTGGGGAGATGGAAATTCACCATTTTCTCAGAAAAAAAAAGTAATGCCATACAAGATCCTACCAAAATGACCAGGATGGAGACGTGTGGATGACACATTTACTTTAAAGAAACCACAGCCCCATCCTCAGTTTAATTGCTTCTAGCCTCAATCACTTTTTCACACCAGATATTTTCCTATATATTCACACAGATCACCCCAAAATAGAAATGGTGAGGAGAGTTTCTGTGCACCTACAAGATTAATGCGCTGAAAATGACATCTCAAGAAGTAAAAATTTATCCAGCAAAACTTCACCATAGTGGTCTGTCTCGTATCACAGTGGTGGGTCCTGTGATCAGTGAGGACAGCACACCTTCCTTGTGCACAGCCAACCCCTCTTCAGCCAAAGTACTCTCTTGCACTGTGATACAGTCAAGGGATGTTCTCTAAAATATAGAAAACTGGGTCACTTAATATGCAAATATTCATTGTAAAACAAAAAAAAAAAACGTAAGTATGAGCACAAAAGTTGTAGGACAGTGATTAGAGGGTGTTCTGACCCTGCAAAAAGCAGGTCCCACTCCTGGTGCAAAGGCCTGGCCTTTCCAGAAACTGTACTGCTCCAGCACGCTTGGATGCAGGGAAATGGAGTGAAAAGGACAGGGAAGCATGAGGTAAATGGGGAAGCACCAGGGCCTGGGGGATGTGTCAGCTCTGACCCAGAGCTCTTTGAAACCACTTCTGCTTCATTGTCACCTCAGGAAAAAGGAGAAAAAGGAAAAAAAAATACAGATGTTTTATGTATTTGTTCAGAGATCCTTGCAAATTCAAAAGAAAATAATTTAATTTTACAAGGTTGACTGTCAATCAGTGATTTTTTTTTTATTACATTATAGGTTAAAGGTCATTCCAAATGTCAACAGTCAATATCTGAATAATTTTGTCAATATCTGAACAAGGCATGAGTCTGACCTATACTGACTGACCATCCCCTGAAGTACTTCCATGTACTATTTTGTACTTTTCCATGTACTATTACAAGAGGCAGTTTGATCCCACTGCAGAAGCTGAAAGAGGCTTTCTGTGCAAAAGGTTCCAGGATGACTGGATTGTATGTAGATACCACAATTTGCCATTGTTTCCTCTCACTATACTCCTGCATGCACACAGCAAGGGACAACACTGACATTCATTAAAACAAATGTACTTTTTCACTTTGTGAAAAATTCTTTAATCACCAAAAGCTCCTGTAGCTTCTTCTGGAATGCCAGAGCAGCAACTCAAGAGTTTTTCAATTTCTAAAGCTTCCCTGTGTCTGAGATATTTTGATCAAAATATTTATTTCTCAGTCAAAATGTTTTATTTTTCCTTTTACAAATGCACTGACACTCTACTTTGAAAATTCTTTGCTTTACAAGATTGTGTGCATATATTTTCTGGTTACAGTAAGTCTAACCAAATTCCATAGTAACAGTAATGTTTTATTCTAAAGGAGGTTTGAAAAAGGAAAGCAGAAACCACATATCTAAAATTTAGAGTATTAAAATGTACCTTTATGTAATTTTGTGTGCCATGTATAAAAAAAAATTACCTTCAATGAGATATTTCCTTAATGGTTATAATTCATACGCATACATGTTTGTGCATGTAAAATGTGAAGTTGTTCTAATGTATTTGGTATATTGCTGCATTTTCTGCTGCATTTCAGTGATACTTAGTTAATGAATTGAATGTGAATTTATTCATACTTTAGATAGCCAAACAGCAAAAATACGCTGAAACAATTTTACTTGTGCCAGCAACATTTAGTTCTGCAACTTGTCTGTTGGCTGTATTAGGTCCTGCTATAAATCTCAGCATTATCTCCTTCCACTTAAGTACCAATTATTTTTCTTGAATAGGAGTCTATTTTTAGCACACAATGTGCAAATCTTACAAAACCTAACTTCTACATTGTGTTTAGATTTCATGTATCCCCAACACCTAGTGCTTAAAGCCTACATAATGAATCATCCTTTAAAAACCATGTCTCTTGAACTACATTGTTGACAAGCTCTAGGCAAAATTAATGCACTTAATTTTATCTCTTGCCTTCAAAACCAAACAGCTCATTTAGCAACTACACAGGAGAAAATTTGGATTCATTCTGATGTGAAAATCAAATACAGGAATTGATAATAGTTTTGACATACCAGACAACCATGGCTAAAACCATCATACCTTTGAAATTAGTTTCTGTGTTTAAAATTCCTAAAGGACAAACATTTGTGAACACACATAAAAATGCTGACTAACTTGTAGCAATCTAAAATAGGATGGAGTTTAGAAAAAAACATTGAATTAAGGAAATGGGAAGTAATTTCATCTTGTGGAAAATGGGTAATCATTGTATATATTAATATCTGATCAGATCATTAAAAAGCTTATTTTTCAGACATTCCTATTTCAAGTCCTAGGCCATTAGAATTTAACATTTATTTAATTGTATGTTAAGCACATATTTTATCAATAAGAACACCATTTATTAACTACATTTGTTAATGTAAAATATAACTTTAATATTTCTATATACCATATTTAGAACATATTTCTTTTAATTCTTTTCATAGTGTTATTAGAAGTCATTCCTCAGAAAATTAAAAACAGAAAAAGAATGCTCTCCATATTTAAAAAATGCAAAATTGGAGAAAATGGAAGACACTGGCTTTTCTTCCATTGTTATTAAATTAGAAATATTCTTGGGACATCCTTTGTTAATCTCACAGGACTTTTTCTATCATCATTCCCCTATATTTGCATCAATGATCTTTCTTACTTAATCTGCCCAGGGTGCCTGATTCTAGACTTAGAACATGAAGGTGAGAAGGTAAAAGAAAAATTGTGCATGTAGCTTTATACACGCTTAAAAATTAACCCTTCCTTTTTCAATAGTCTTTTTCTCTCATATGAAAGAGAATTGTGGTAATACTAATAAATAAAAATGTAGAAAAAAATGTAAATCTGATTAAATCTACTGAATAGAAAACCAACACATTTTTAAATGTTGGCTTTTTTCTTATCCCAGCAAGTGTTACTGCAATAATAGCTAGTAATTTCAATTCCATCTAGCTGAAACAAGAGTTTATATGGCTGTGTTCACCCTCTGTGAATGAGGTAGATGATGCACAGACTGGATTAGGAATAGGATTCAAACCTACAGTGCAGTCATAGTTTCATGTCTGGGACAGAAATGGGTACCTTAATTACATGCTATTTCTTTGTCTCTCAGTCTTTCAAATTTATCCTGCATTTTCTTTCTCTCTTTAAAATTGTATATTCTTATCTATTTCTGTCCATCATTCAACTCATGCTTTCTTGGGTTACTCCAATTTTGTTACATACCGAATTTTTGTTCCCGTATCTTCCCCTCATGTTTGCCTTACATAAGCCGTGCTTTGTCTTGTTTAACTTTAGCCTACAGTTATTTCTGCTTTCTTGGGGTTTTTACTGAACTGTTTAAAAGAGGCTTGCAATTCCATTACTATTTAAAAATTACCAACTTCCATACAGTAAAAAAAAAGGATAGGGAACAAAATCAGCAGTGGTGGCACTAGTAATGGACTTTTTGCTCCACTTCGAATTCACAAAAACATATTCAGCTAATAAAATTAGCTCTACAATGGTTTCCATCGTATTTATCAATGAAAAGTGAAATGATCTATGTTTTCCTAACTGGATGTTTGAACACTACATAGAAAATACACTCATCATATCCATTCTAATACATCAAACTCTGTGTCT
Source organism: Poecile atricapillus (assembly GCF_030490865.1). Lineage (NCBI taxonomy): Eukaryota > Metazoa > Chordata > Aves > Passeriformes > Paridae > Poecile > Poecile atricapillus. The sequence goes on along the minus strand of NC_081289.1, from coordinate 44,114,122 downwards.
GATGCAGTTTCAAACTGAAAAGGAAATTCATGGTTCCACCAGTGGCTGTAAGCTCACCACAGACCACTGGGGAGGGAAATCTGAAACTCTCTTTTCCCCCTCCACAAATTCCCAGAAGTGGTGTAGGTGGTTGTCATGGTTCCAACCTCGACTGAGTTCATCTTACAGTAGCTGGGAGGGGCCATGGCCAGGACCCAGGATTTATCTTGTGCCACCTCATCTGCTTGCCAGGGGAAAGGGAGCCTCTTCCTGAGCCAAGGAATACCTTCTGGCCAGCTAAGGAAGCCACAGGGAGCAGTGCTATGGTGCTGGTTCTGGGATGGAGGGAGTGGTTGGGGTGGTGTGGCTGTGGTCAAGTTGAGCTCTTCAGTGAGCAGTTTTGCTGTTGCTGTCCATTTTCTTAGCTCAGTGCGGTTTCCAATAAATTGTTCTTATCTCAACCATGCTCTTCACCTTTTGGGCTTCCAATTCTTCTCTCCAGCCATGCTGCAGGAGATATGGGGGAGTGGAAGGGAGACCAAATCAGCAGCTTGTGGTTTGGAGTCTCAGTGGGAGCACTAAATTTGGAACTACCACTCTTAAACCATGGCAGTGCTCATGAAAGAAAATAAAAAGGAGTGAAGACAATTATTCTGTATTACCTGTGAGTGAGACTTGCAGTTGTCAGTTATTTTTACAGAAATTATTGTGTACATAAGTTTCTACTACAGCGATGCAGGGCTTCTCATATCCCCAAAAACCAAGTCATATTTTAAGCTTCGTTAGCCAAGTCCACTAATTGACTTGAAAACAACAACTGAGAGCTTAAACTCTATGTAGTATTGGGAATCAATAGAATCATCTTTTTACATAGTTTGTTATATGCAGCCCACTTGCTGAATGTTTGTGCTGCTATATACTGTATTAATCGCATCCTTTTTTAAGATCAAGGTTTAGAGCCACAAAAACCATGTTTACAGAAATTTGTCCATTAGCAATGAAGTCAGGCAAGGATGAAGGCCCACTGGTAGCTGGAAGGGCTGCTACCTCAGCTAGCTTTAAGATGTCTTGCATTCACTTGTAACACAAGCAGTAAGATACAAATCTGTATTACAAATGCTTGGGTTTCATTAGAGAAGGTAGGTGTAGTGGTTTAGGTCATTCATCACTATCTCCAGTGCTGTTCCTGTTTACCAGACAGCTTAAAATTTAAAGATCCTTAGGCACTGTCTAGGACACAGGTACTTGGAAACAATTCCTTGCCCACCAATAAAGCTTAACCACCCCCACCCCCCCACCCCCACCCAGATTTAACATGCATTTTCCAAGAATGTGAGTTAAGTTTTGGATACTGTTCCATTATGAAAAACAATTGTTTTCACATGAAGCACTGGTAGGCCCAGAAAGAATCTTACTCTTGTCTCTCCGTGGCAGTTCATAAAGTTCTGCTTCAAATGGCACACTGTATGCTTTGCTGTCTCTATTTGTACCGCTTAATACCTGTGTAGTACCACAGATAGGCTGAACTCAGAATAGGAGATCTTTAACTGAGTAACTGCAGTTGTGCAACACAAAGCACAGAGGCTCCAGGTGAACCTTTGGCAAAGTAAGCTGTTGATGGTGCTGCTACAGCCTGATGAACAATGAAGCTGTTTTCCAGCACCACAGACTGAGAAATATTTTCCTCAAAATTTCCATGAAAATATAATTTCTGTATAAATTCAATTTTGGCACAGAGATAACTTTCAGAGTGTGAACACTGTTCTTATCTGTCAAGCCCTGGTGTGTGTGGGGTGGGAACTTGCAAAGTTCTTTCTAAACTTGGAGATTCTAACCCAGAAGTTTATTCCTGAAGTGGCTGGAAACCTTCTTCTTGTTATTCAGTTAAGTTTTATCTCATTTATCTCATTAAATGTAGCCATGATATCCACAGCTCTCCGTAACCTTTATGTTTTACTTCCTTGTCCCTCCTCCTGGAATTTCACATTCTAGCTCTTAGAGAAGCCATGAATGTCATTGCCAGTCGCTCTGAGCTCCTGAGAGATCTTATATATTCAACACGATTTTCGTATTATAATTTTGTCTTTATTTCAATATCCTCATCCTCACTGATAATCCTGACAAAATACTTACTTAGCTTTGTACTACCCTGTCTGCATAACAGCCTTGCTTTCATTTTTTTTTTGCAGTGCGCATATCTAAATAGCACTTTCTAGCACTATTTGTAACAGCTACATGTACTAGATTCTATGTGCTAATTAGCTATTAATGCCTAATAGCTTGTCATACTTAACTGGCAGTCTAAGATACATTGCTGGTGTTAGTCACACAATCCGGCTGGGTGTAATGACTTCGGTGGAGGAAGGGGGCTAGGTATACAATTGCAGCCATTGCCCTTAACACCAGCTAGAGCTACAAGAACAAACTTTTGTTTTCAAATATTTGTAACCGGCACTCCAGCCCTAGATTCCCACACCGTTTTGATTCTTTGAAATCTCTATACAAACGTGAAGACAGAATTTGGTTATGTAATGCAATACGTGGCACTTTGTTGTTGTTGTTGTTGTTGTGTGTATCTGAAATGCCAAGCAACAGGTTGCACTGTTTGTACAAGGCTCAGGCAAGAGCGACTGAAACAAACACAAGTTATCCCTTGGTTTCTGCAAAGGTCTGGAAAAGCTAATGCGATTGACACAGACTATTTGAACGCACCACAGTATTTGCACAACACACACCGTATCATCATATGAATTATGGTGATCCAAACCACTCATCTGGTAGCGAGGCATAAGAGATCTAATTATACCCGCGCTTCGATGAAGGCGCTGAGGGCAAATTGAAGGCACTGAGGGAAATGTCGCCTGCCCGTCCCTCCCTGGGGTGGGTGGGGCGGGGGACGGGACGTGTGGATGGGACGAAAGACCTCCCGGCCGCTAGGGGGCGCTGCACCACCCGGGCCCGCTCCGGCCCCCGCCCCGCGGTTTCTGGGAAGGGCGGGGCGGCGGCCGCCCCCCGCAGGCGTCACTCCCAGCATGCAGCGCGGCGCGCTCCTGCCCCTGCCGCCGCTGCCGCTGCCGGGCGGAGAAGATGGCGGAGGGAGGCGCGGCGGATCTGGAGACCCAGCGCACGGACGTCGCGGCGCTGCTCAAAACCGCCCTCCGCAAGGGCGACACCTGGTGAGGGACGAGCGGGGGGGCTCGGGCGGACCGGCGCGGGCGGCGCCCCCCGCCCCCGGGGCCGCTTGGCTGCCGGAGGGACCGACCTCCTTCCCCTCGCCCCCCCACCCCGCCCCCGGGGGTGGCTCGACGTCCCTCCCGCTGCCGGGGAAGTGGAGGCGGGTGACAAGGGCAGGGAGGCAGTGGTGTTCCCCCCGCTTCCCGCCGCTCGGTTCCCGCAGCTCCTGCCAGGCGGGAAGCGGCCGCCTGGGTGCGGCGGGGCCTCGGCCTGGCCCGGGCTGCGGGGAGGCACCGAGGTCAGCGCCCTGCGGCGGAGGGCAGGGAGGGAGCGGCGCGGCTGCCGGGGCGCGCCGGCGGGTGGCAGCCCCGGATGGCGGGCCCCGAGCCCGCGGCGGGCTTGTTTTGGCTGCGCGAGGAGTATTGAGGTGGGGAAGAAGAAGAGCTCTGCTACCAGGCGTTTCTTCCATTATCCGGGTTGAAATGGCCCCGGCTTCACCTTCACGTTGTCAGAAATGGTATCTCTACCCTGGCCTAGGTGCCCTGATGCCCGTCCGTGGCTGTGATAAGCCTTGAGTTTGAATTTTATTGCGTCTGTAAACGTGTTAGCTTCCTAAGAAAGAGTCCCCGAAGGTGTGATCGAACCTTTATGATACCTTTTCGACAATGAACGTTTGAAAAATGTGCTTTTCTGGTCAGTTGTAAAATATTTCTTTGTATGTCATACAAATTGTCAACAGAATAATTCACGGTTGAAAATAATTAGGTTAAATAAGCACCCCTTTTTGCCGTGTATTTGGTAATTGAGCTTTTATAGTTGTAGTTCTGTGAGGCAAGGAAATGAGACCTTTTTTTAGGAGGGGAAAAAAATAAGGAACTGACACTTTTCCACGACTCAACCTCTTCATCTCTTCCTGTGTGAAACTGTCACCCAAAGACAAAGGCTGAAGCATTAACTTACAGAAAATTAACTCTGAATACACAGAAGTAGAACTAGCCCACCTCATTTCAGCTGTCATCACTCACTGTTCCAGTTCTATAAAAGACTATATTTAACAGTGTTGATACTGCAGCATGTGTCAGAAGCATACATTCTGATGCATTATTCAAATACTGCTGAGTGTATGTTCAGTTTTGGCATATGAACAGACTGCTCTTGAAACTGGAAGAGTGTAAGAAACTAGAAAAAGGAAATGAATTTGCATGGTAGTGTTGAAAATGACCGGTGGTAGTAAAAGTGTGCTCAGGCTTAAATGTCTTTCAAGACTATATTTTTATGGTTCTGTTGAGCAGTTCCCAGTTCCTAAAACAATGTTTCAAGCAGTTAATATTGTTCAAAGTGATTGTACTTTTATTACTAGTTGACAGCATGACCGAAACAGTAAGTTTACTGTGCTGTTTACGTTTTTTAGTGTGTTCGATATTTTATTATGGAAGAATCAGTTATGTGGGAAAAGCTTCTAAATGTTCTGTGAAAATATCTAGCTGTGACTGACACTGGTATAAGTCAAGTGTTTTAAAACGGAATAAGCTACAGCGAAGACCCATTAAGTTTTACCTGTGAACTGTTAAATCGAGCTACATAAATGTGTATGCTTGTGCATTCATAGGATTTATGCTTCAAGTGTGCAGCTATCTTCACAAATTAAAGGATATGTTTAGTCCAAATGCTTTTTTAGAGGTATTTGTCAATGGCTTTTTGATCTTTTGGGACAGTAGTAAGGAAACAACAGTTAAAGTGCTGTAAACCATGATTCAGAATTGCATTGATTCAATAGTAAATACTGCTGAAAAAAATTTCAGCAATGACGTACCAGCTTGTTCTGTTTGAGCTTTAAAACATTCAGATGCAGTCCTTTTAAAAAAACTGGCTTATACATGGAAATTCTTTTCCATGCTCTTCAGAATTTAGAGTGGAGAGAGCAATAAGCTACATATGGGAAGTATAAAGCTTTGGAGGTTTTCTCTTGAGAAAAAAGCAGCTGAAGAATGAGGCAAATCTTAGAAGCATCTGTGAAGTGGCTGATGAAGTTCTTCATGTACACTGCAGAGAGAAAGAAAAAAAATTGACTTGAAATGCAACGTTTTTAGAGTTAGGTATTGGAAGAAGAATTGCTAGAATTAGAAAACAGTTGAATAGTTGGTTTAGTAAGCTGTAGAGTTTGTTCCATTAGATGTTTTTAAGGGTAGCTTGGGAATAGTATGCATTAAGCAGTATTGCTCAAATGGACAGACAAGGTTAGTCTTTTAACTGCTTCAACTGCAGGGACAAGATTTTGGACTAGTTTGTCCCAGTGATCTTTTTTGCATTCTTTATGGCCAGTTAATAAATTCAACTCTGAGAGATTGAGGATTATTCCGTCTCTCTGTTTATCTTATTTTTCCAGACATACATTAAACAAACATCAGATTTTTCCAATAAAGAACTTCCTGTGAAGAGAGAACTTACTACTTCTTTTGAATAATGTCTCCTTTCATTAGTAAAGTCGGTATGAAAACCACACTTTTGTTCCACAGAACTTGAATTAATGTAAGTTTTACTTCTTGCAGTATTGTCCAAAGGATCTTTGGGTTCTGTGGTTGAAAGACCTAGACTTGTGCTTAGGAAAAGAAAAAATGATGCATTTTGTTGTATGTCTCAGTTTTAGCATCCATACAATTATGTCTCACTATTTTGAAATTCTACTGGTGCTTGACAAGTGAGGAGAATTTATTATCTGAGGAGATTTTACCCTCTCATTTAGAATGACAAAAATTATTGGTTGTTACAGCTGCAGACAAATCTGAGCTCAGTGTCGTCAGAAGTTGAAGAGCTGTTGATGTTCATCAGATTTTTAGGCACAGTATAATTTGTGTGACCAACTGGTCTTGATGATGTCATTTAATGCCTTTGTAGCTGCAGTGATATTTTTGAGAACCTTGCCAGGTTTTTCTGTTTTTACAGTGTCATGGAAGTACAGTTTTCAGTACTGAAAGTTATTGATCTTGGAATAGTTTTGTTATAGAGGGGAAGACTGTTTCTCTGTGTGACTTCTTGGGTGATTTCTCTGTTACTTCTTCACTGTATTAAAGGGTGATTTCTTGATTTTACCTTTAAAACCACCTTCTGCCCTGACTTCCCTGTAGTTCCTGTTCTTTTGTGGCTGTCTTAGTCAGAGATGTTGTCTCAATAATTCAGATATGACATTACAAATGCTTTCATACTCTTGGCTGCCTCTTGCACATACTGTCCCTCCATGGTCTAAGATACATAACCACATTTCTCACCTTTAGGTATCACCTGCCAGTAAATGTTTTACTTAAAGTGAGTAATAGTGACTTCAAAATAGCTAACAGCTCAGCAGTCAGTTTTACCACTGATTGTCTCTCTTCATCCCAGGGTTTTCTCACTGTGATTCTTTCATCTATTGCTTGCCATAACAATTTGTGATCTGATGATAAAATAGAAGTTACTTGGATAAGAATTAGACAGTTACAGTGGGCAAAAACTATCCCATGGAGTTTTAGTGGCTAAGGGAACAATTGCAATCATTAGATGTTGGAATAGGGAATACCAAGTAGCAGTAGAAATATATACTGTATACAAAATGTATTAGTGAAACCATTCTACTGTCCAGTTCTGGTGTCCACATGTGACAGAAGGTGTTCATTTAGAATGGGTTCAGACATCTCAAAATCTCACAGAGCAAGCAGAGGCCTTGTCTATCAGAGAAGAGCTTAGAGAACCTTTATCTGTTTTCCTAGAATTTTGGGTTGTGTGCTGAAATAGTTACGTAAGAGGAAGATGTCTTCTAGGATAAGGATTTTTTAACAAGCAGATAAAGATTTAAGACACTATGTAAACTGGAGCTAGTCAGGTTTAGGCCAGAAGGAAGATGTTGATTTTCAGCCCTGTTAGCCAATGAATTTTGGTGCCAGTCATCACTTCACAAGAGTGATGAGATAGATTTTTAATCTCTTCTTGGTTTTTAGGACTTGCAAATTAGTAAAACCACAGAAGTATTGTTTTTTAGTTTTCAGATGTGTCTGATACACGTCACTTCTGAAGTTCTGCTGAACCTAGGTAGAGTACTGTTGTTATCCAAGCAGTACATTTCTTGGACAATGAAACAAATGCTCTTTTCTTAACCTGTGGGAATTTCATTGCCTTTTCAGTTGTAATACTTGGTCATTGAAGAGAGTAAGTAAAAATGAAGTGGGGTAAGAATCCTTTCCAGTGAGTGATTAGTAGATATGATAAGTTCAACCTTAAAGGACTTTTCTTCCAGAAGTTAATTTCTCCGCTGAACATAAGCATTTTATTTCTAGCTGCAGTGAAAACTCATGAATCTTGATGAACAGACATCTGTAGCCCTGCTTAAAAACCCTGCAGTGCCCATCATTGATGACAGCCTTGATGCTGAAGTGCTTAGCTTTAATAGCATTTTACACAGTGGTCTTTAAAGAACATTCTGAGTTGGAAGGGGACCCACAAAGATCCTCAGGTCCAACTCAGCCCTGCACAGGATATCCCCAAGAGTTAGGCCATGTACCTTTTTCTCACTACTGTCATCTCAGTGTTTTCCACATTTCGTTGTCCAACATTGTGTTGTACATGAGCAGAACTTAGATTGAAAGTTAATGGAAGATTTTGCTTGTTTTTACTGAGGGCATGATGAGAAGTTATGGACCTGGACTTCAATAATATTCAGAATTATATTCTACATTATTTTGATAACCTCATGAAATGAGAAACGAGGAACGCTATGTCAATGTTCCGAGGATAGAGTAATAGTTGAATGGGCTTGTTGTTGTTTGTTTTTTTTCAAATGAGGTTTAAGTTGCTGATTTTGACTTTTAAATCTTGTGGTTGAAGATTTAAAATCTAACATCTTTGGTGTTAGGTTTCTCTCACTGCAGAAGGAATGGTGCTGCATGTGACCAGTGGCTTACAATGATTTAAATTCTTCTGGACAGTACTTAGAGTGGAAATTAGTAGATGCATTTTTATTCTGTTAATTGGTTAGGTGGGGTGAGAGCATGTTAAAATCATGTGTGTTACAGGCTTTTGCCTGAAAATTGATTTGTTAGATTATTTTTTAATGAAAAGTCTTTACTTAAATGGAGAATTTCTAAGAGTGTACAAAATACTTACATGATTAATATAATATTCACACTGAAATTTTAACATAAATTTAACATAAATTTTAACATCATTTTAAATAAAATTAATAAAATTTTAACACAAATTTTAACATAAAATTGCCCTCCACTAATTTTGGCTGAATCATACTTTTTGGTCGATCTCTTGGTGGTATGGATGAAGAGTGTGCTGCTTAGGCTACTGCAGCACATTATGGGAGTGGAGCTTATTGTCTGCTGTAGTGAGAATTTGATTAGTTGATTTGAAATCTTGGTGCATTTTATTGAACTAAACACTTATTTCTGAAGAGGAATCTGGAATACTTAGATGGATTTCTTGAAAATGGGAGGTAAACTATATATTTTGTTGTCTTTGACCCCTGCATTTTTTTCTTGTGCATTTACCTATATTTTGAATAAAAAGATGGTATGGTTTCTGTGATAGAGTGGAGTAATTATTGCCAGTTTGAACTTGAAGAACTTGTTAATTCTGGAAGAAAATTGAATTTGAAGGCATCCATTAATTATAAGTGTATTTGGTCAAGCAAGTTTTGTCACCTTGAAGTGGAAATACAGATACAAACCCATTCTTACATTTGTATTGTTATAGTTGCGGTTGTGCAAGAGCAAAAATCAGATGCTGTGCCTTTAAGCAGAAGTCCTAATTTGCTTTCTGCAAAACAGTCGTTCCACTTTGTCCTCTGTATTGCTTAATCTGTACTCATGCACTGTGAGGAGAGTAAAAAAAGTCCTCACGTATCTCTCTGGACAATTTGCACAGTTTTACTGTTAAAAGTGAAATAGCTTCTGTTCAGAAGATACGATGTCCCAGCAGTATACAGTGCAGAATGAATGTCTCTCTGGGAAATGTCTTTATTGCATATTAAAGCTTTTTGTTTTGATTTTGAATTCAAAGAGCTGGTGTATTGGTCAATATAAATAAATCTAGGTTACAGGTTAATTCTTTCTGTATATAATGGTCACAAGCATTCAGAATGCTTTTGACAGCAGTGGGAAATACCAAGATCTTAGTCATATTGTTCAGATATTTTTCTATCAACTTGGATGTTGAGGTAAAGAATGAATGCTGTTGTACTTGTGTAATGTTTCTATTATGTTAATTAGGTTTATTAAGTCAAAATACGCAGTAAATCACAGGTGAACTTGAATTACATTAAAAAGTTACAAACTATGGGAGAATTTTAGAAATCGGTTAGTAAGCTTCCTGTAGTACTTTCTTTTGTTCAGTGAACAATATCCATGTAGTCATGCAGCTGTGAAATTTTAAAACTTCCATAAACTTAAAATTGATTTTTATTATTTGTTGAACTTTTATTTAAGACATGAAGGTGTATTTACAAGTCTTGTTAATAGCTTCAAATTTTTGTGCTCGTAAGTTAATCTGCAAAGGCTGTAAGTCATCCTTTTTTGGGCTGCCTTGAGTCTCTACGGTTGATCTTTTGGTCATACATAAGGATATGGTCTTTTCTGGTAAATTTAATTGGGTGACCCCATTTTATTGAGTTTTCATGGCAAAGTGTTGGTAGCAGGGTTGCCACAGGGGTGGCTTTTAGGAGAAGCTGCCAGAAGCTTCCCCTAGGTCTTAGAGAGCCAGTGCCAGCCGACTCCAGATGGACTGACCACTGGCCAAGGCCAAATATCCCAAATTGAAGGCGACCCATAAGGAACATTGAATCTAACTTCCTGCTCTTTTCAGGACTGCCTAAAGCTAAACCATATGGATAAGAGTGTTTTCCAGATGATTCTTGAACTGACTGGCTTGGTGCTGTGACCACTTCCCTAGGGAGCCTATTCCAGTGACCAGCCACCCTCTCAGGCTTTTCATGCTGTAAAGTATGAGCTTCCCCTGTTGCAGCTTCATTCCGTTTCCATGTTGTATTCCATTATCTGGCATTCCAGAGGATTCTAGAGTATAAATTGTCCCTTGTATATGATAGTCCACTTCAGACAGGCAAGGAGCATTTTACAGAAGAGAGCAGATATATCTTATGAAGCAATCTGAAGCTCTGCTCAGAAGTAAGTGCTCAGAAGTAAGGTAATGAAGTAGGCCAGACTTGAATTGAGAACATATTCACATGTTCTATGATTTTTGATTCTACTTGCACAAAGAAAATTTTAGTGTACATAATATAACCAAGAAAAAACTCCTGAAGCTAATTAAACTGTACAAATACTTCCAATATTGTTAATATTGAAAATTCCATATTTGAGTGTAATTTTCAGCAAATGGTACGTACACGTATGTACGTACCTTTTAGGTAAAGGTTTGGGACTATTCCAGTGTTACTGACCAATTGGCTCTAAGTGACTTGGTTGTACTGTTTCCTACAAACAATTTGAGGTTACTGATTTATTTGAAATATCTATAAATGTCAGTTATCTGCTGTTTTAGAGTTAACGAGTTTATTTGGCTGTGCAGTTGTCCTAGTTTTTAAGGTTTGCCCCTCAAAGCAGAATATCTAGAAATTTGAACTGTTCTTGAATTTAATCTTTGTTCAAATTCTCTAAATTTGTTTTATGGCAGAAGATGGGTTGGTTATCCTGCTCACTAGCTGAACTGATGACATTCCAGTGAGCAAAGTTTGTGTTTCCTGGTTGAGTGGAATCTTGATTCCATCAGTTAATAAACATTTCATAATCATAATTCTTAAAAGTGGACAGGCCATACATTTTAACTTTGATGGGGAGTTCTGGGGTAGCCTTCTTGGTCAGGTCCACAGTTCAGAAAACTATTGTAGCATTAGACTCATTTGGATCTCCTTCCTGCATTAGGTAATAGTAACAAAAATAAAAGCAAAACATTGTACCAATTTTGATATAAATATGTGTTGGTCTCTGTTTTACTAATGGATGGTATGCTATTTTTGTATCTGGGACAACACACATTACAGGGAAGTGTATCTGGTCCAAGTGCATGCCCCAAGTTTTTAATATTTTTTCCTTAAAAAAGGATCAGATATCATTTAAGAAATGAGGGTTTAGCAGATATAGTTCTGTTTACTTGAGTTTCCTCTTAAATTGGACGTCCCTCATCGGTAATACTTAGTTTTCAGGTGGTTGATTGTATCATGGATATTATAACACTGATGAAAAGATAAATTAAGTTGCCTTCCAGTGGTTTGCCTTCTCTTGTGCAGATGAGTAGTCTTGTTGATCCTGGTGAGAATGCTGTATTGAATGTGTTTTTAGAGTCAAAAGCTTTAAATTAAAAATCTTTTGACTTTTCCCATTAATGCTAAGAAGTCTGGATTTTAGCTACAGGAGTGCTTTAGCAGGTTGATTGGTTTGCCTTAAACTGAGCATGGTGTAATTGTGCTCCTTTTTTTTTTCCCCTTCCCCACCATAATCTTTAATGTGGCATATCCTTCTTGCATAAAATGAGGATAGTATATGGCATTTGAATGCAAATTTCTGGTTTCCCTAATCTTACTGGAAAAGTAGTATTTCATGTCTTGATTAAGAGCAAATTCTTGTAACGGAGTGTTCTGGTTTTGGCAAGGACAGAGTTAATTTTGCCAGGAGCCCAACCCTGGGCATATCCAGGTTATTATGCTGTAGCACCCCCAGGGGTGGGAGTCAAGGGCTCCTGCTTGGGAGAAGAGGGGTATGGCTTCAGAATGGGAAAAGGTATGGCAGGAGGGGAAACCCATCCACCATTGTTCATTGTCCCCCAGGATGAGCATTTTGTGTGTAAGTCACCCTCTTTTCTACACCACTGTTATTAATATTGTTGCTGTTACTGTTCATTTTTCTTATCTCATTTCTGTTTCCAGTAAATTATTACTATTTCAGCCTGTAATCTCTGCTTTTTAATGGGGTGGGAAAATGGGAGCAGTTTATGGGGTTTTGGGGGTTTTTTTATTCCGAATACTAAATTGGGGAATACCATTCTTAAACCAGGATGAGAGAGATTATGGCTACTGTGACTGTGTTCAGTAATAACTCAAAATAGCTTTTCTCACCCGTACCAGATTTCTATTGAAGCAAAAGTAGCAGAATGTTCATTAAAACACCTAATATTGATAAAACGTAAATACATGTGTACATGCACATACATGCTTATAGCCAGTCATTTGCTGTAAGAATTCACATCTATAGTGTCTGCTAGCATTTTTCAAAGTCCATACGTGCAAATTTTTTTTCTTGGCTAAATAAATGCAGTAAATCTTCCTTTCCCATGTAATGCAAGTTACCTCTACTTTGAGGTAAAGGAGCTTGACTGTGCTGTTTAGTTCTTATCATACTTACACACTTGAATGATTTATAAGTGGCCTTTCAACTTCCTTTATACAAAAAATATTAAGCTCTTATTTGAGCCTGGAAAGACTTCTAAATTCAAAATTCTGAAATGTGAAGGGAAGTGATGAAAGATTTTTTGCACTTTGTGTTAGGAAGCAGAAACGTTACAACATTTCTGTTAGGGAGGACCCTAAAGAGATACTGCACAGCAAATTTTGGTTGATGGCAAAATTAATTGGATATGGAAGAAGAAAGCTGATGAAATAGTGAAATAGATAGTGTTGAATATCTAAAATCTGTAAAAGTGGTGGACCCCAAGCTTTCTCACACTTAAATTTTATTATCAAAAATTTGTGTTAATCACTCTGTTACCTGGAGTGTGATAAGACATTTAACACAAAGCATTTGAAAAGTAAAATGATTCTCCAGGCACAGTAATTTCTTTGTCATTAATTAAAGGCAGTTTGCCTGTATGATAGTTTTTCTTCCGTGTAAAATTATATCATTCCTTCTTAAGATTTATAGTTCATTCAAATTTAGGTCAAGAAAGTAGAAGCCAATGGGACGAGGTTAGCAGGTTTCGTGGGGCTGCATTTATGACTACACACAGTTAGAGCTCTTATGGAATAGAGCTGAATGGCCACAGCAGAAGAGAAAGGGGAGAAGGCTGCTGGCCTTAAGTATGTTCATGAGAATGGAAACTTAGTGTATAAAGCAAAAGGCAAGGGTATGTCAGATTAATCAAATTCAGTTTCATGCTAACATAGTAGCAAAAGGTTTGGGACAGACCAGGCAGAAGAAGATGAATACTTCTAGGAAGGAGAAATAATGCATATGGTATCTTTATTAAAAAAAAAAAAAAAATATCTGAGCATCACTGAACAAATTTGGTATCTTGATCTTAAAGAAATTCTAGACAAAAAGGTATAAAATGTAGGTATCACTGGACTTTGTAAAAGCCGGGTTGTGACAACAGTTTAATCTGGGTAAAAATACTGTAGAGCTGAGATTAGAGATATAATCGCTTTATATGGAAGTGTGATGTTGATAATTATTTGTAGGAGGAACATCTAGTCCTCTGTCAAAAGCAGAGCATTTACTGTTTGTGTTGATGTTGACTCAGAAGAAGAAAACACGCTCGCTGGTTCTTGACAAGGAATCAGAGTTCTGAAGTTAATTTTAAGTTGCACAAGAATGTTATAAATAAAACTCCAGCAGCAGACAATTCCTTATTAAAAGTTCTCTCTCACTTTTTAAAAGGCTGTCTAATTATAGAGATTTAACTTGAATCTACCAAATTCAAAAATCAAGAATAGGAATTAAAGGTGACAATCCTTCATGCTAAAAAGGGATTTTTTTTTATTTTCTTTTTCAACTTACCATTTTTCAACCTCTGATATGTTGTATTGACAGTCTTGCAAAAGCTGTACCTGGTGCTGTCAGTGAGATATTTAATTGACCACAGGTAAAGTCCTTGCTGGTAGGAGATGCTGATAATGGTTAGCAGAGCAGAGAGAAAAGCATTGTCATTTCACAGGGCTGATGAATGCTGGTGCATTATCATGAATGAGGTAGGAAGTAGCAGCATGCCAATAATTAATATGTATGTCTTCTTCCTTTAAAGGTATCTAGTGGATAGTCGCTGGTTCAAACAGTGGAAAAAATATGTTGGTTTTGACAGCTGGGACAAATACCAGATGGGAGATCAGAATGTGTACCCTGGTCCTATTGATAACTCTGGACTGCTCAAAGGTAACTGCTTCTCACTGTGAAATAAGCCAAGTGTACATTAAGTGTGAAATTGTCACAGGTAGTTCATCTTTTGAAGCTGGCAGTGTAAATGAACCTCAGCATATACAAAGGTAAAAATTTGGGTTTCTTTTCAGACCATGACAACGGAACTGGAATAGATTTCCCTAATAAGTCACAATTTTATAAATACAATTATTGGAACTTCTTTGTGATGGTAACAAAATATGGAATAATGTACAAATTCTTGGTTTATAATGAGATTTTGAGTTATCTTGTGAACTGAAAATTAGTTAAGTTACCAAAAAGATAGCTTGAATTCACTATGATTTCTCTTTTTTGGTAGTTAAACCAAATTGGTTGATTTAAATTAAAATTTTTAACTTGAATTCTAAAACTTCTGTAAATGAGCCCCAAGTCTTTACTTTAGTTCTGGAACAATTGAAGCGATGGTATTATTCAGTTCAATGACTTAGGTTGTGTAAAATGATAATTTTCTATATTCTTTATGGTCTTGTAAGGATATTAAACTCTCACTACTATAATTACTCAAGTCTGACTGACTTTTGCTGAACTGTGGCCAAATTTGTGAGCACAGGTCTCGGAATACTTTCCCACATATTTTAATCTTCACATCAAATTCTGTAATTAATGTCCAGTATCAAAATACCATTAATGCTGTTAATATTTAATCTGCGAAATCTAGCAGATACAAAATTGAGCAGATAACTAATTGGTTTTCTTCTTTGCAGTCACAGGTAATGTAATAATACTGCTTGTTCTATTGGCACATAGTAATACCAGTTTTTCCAACTTCATGGGGTTGATGATGAACTCGACTTTATTAATTCAAAACTTCTGTAATTAGTGTCTCATTATTTTACAAATTAAATGTTAAAGATGATTGTGTCTTTCATAAAACTTGCTGTGCCATATTCTACTAATTGAGTGTGAATGAGTGTGTATGTCTGACACTGACCAGTGCCTTTGTTGAAGGTGCTGTATTGTCATATACATTAATATGTTGTCTTCCATCCAGAAACTTTAAGGTCTTTTTGCCTCAGGTGAGTGTTGTGTTTTGTTTTCTGAAATGTGAGGATTTAGATTTTTGTGCATTCTTGTAGTGAGGCAGGGATGTTCAGGTGATACATCTCAGCTGACATCAGATGTAGCAACATCTTATCCTCAGTGAGGTAGTATTAGCTTATTCTCTTATTTTGTGTCTTCCCTTTCAAAAATAGGTGTTTTCTAGTTGTGCCAAGTGCTGTAGTTCATCTGTACCATTTATAATTTAATCTACATACATATTCAGATTATGTTTAAAGCTACTGTTGTTATAAAGCTTACTTTAGGATTGGCTGTCCAAATTTGAAGGCATGTTGACTGTTTTCCTGAAAGCTTCTAAAAACCTGTGTTCTGTTGTTTTGACACTACCAGTGTCCCTTTCAAAATAAACAGCATCAGGGGTTGTGAGCTTAATTTTTTGCTCATTCATGGTTCTAAAATATAGCTCTACATTGGCAGTGATTCCATGCAATCAGTTATCCTCCGACATCTACTATTCCTGTTAAAATTGAGGGCATTAGTGCCCAGCAAATAATAGCTTTCTCTTTCACCCACTGCAAAGCAACAATCCTCTGTACTACGTTTTCTGTGTAGTATAAACTGACCCTGAAAATGTTTGGATTTTAGTCTTGTCTTTTGCACAAAGTATGCCCTCGTTGCTCTCATGCTGCTCTTCTTAAATATATGCATCTGATATAAAGAATAAAAAAATCTAAAATGGGCATGCTTTCTCAGATATTCTGCTGTGTAATGCAGTGATAAGGAAAACTGTAATTGAATTCACGAAAGACTGATTCCAGGAAACTGAAGCAGTATATTGTGCTTATATTACTTAAATGCTTCTCCCTTGTTTCCAGAACATTTGGATGAAGTGAGAGCAATGAAAAGTAACAGGTAGAGATTTCAGTTAATCTCAACATGTGCAAAAAATATCGAATGTGATGTAATGCACGTGTCATGTTCAAAAGAAGAGATACATCGTCAAAGCGGGCACAAGGAAGTAGGTATTTAGAGTAGCTGATTGTTTATCATAGAAAATGGTGTTGTATATGAGGGACTGAATTGTCAGAATCAGGGAATCTGTTTGATAGTTCTGAAAAAAAAATAACCTAAAAGAAATGTTGGTATTTTTAGGAGATAATAGAATCCAAATTACACCTTCTTACAATATAAGATCAGTGCAGAAATACCATATGAATCTTGTGAAGAGTTACATAGACTTGGAGAAGTGCTTGTGGATTTCTCCTCACACTGTGCTCCCAGTTACAGTGTGATGCTTCCAGATTGAGAGACAGCTGCCCTAAATGTTTGAAGCTCAAAGTGTCTCACATCTGGAATCACCTCTCAGACCTAAAAGATAGCTGCTAGTAATAAGGATTGAATGAAAGCTAAAAGCATGCTGCTTACATTAAGAGATTCCAAATTGTGCTTCATTCAAGTGCAACATCTCCCCTTCCCTGCAAAGAATTTTGTAGTGACTGTTTCCAGACCACATAGGATCCTTTAAATAAGAGGTTGTACCAGGCTACTTTCCTGGTCTGACATTGGGTGAATGTCTTTAAACTTTGTTTTGAATCTACAATTAACTACTCATTCTCATTTTCAGCTGTGGAAATATCCATGATGATGTGGGAATATGTGTGAAGTGAGTGGGAGAAATGAATTGGTTTCTCTGGAAGCTAGGAGGATGGTGTATGATAACAAACTAGGGGCTTATAATTGCATGGCAATATAAAGTTGTCACTCATACAGTAAAGGAATACCACCTGGGATAGGTGTACTAAGCATGAACTGGATAGTTTGTCTACATCGTTTCAGAAGACCTGCTTTGAACACCATACTAGTAACATAGTTGTGACTCAAAATATTTTGTCTGTTGTTCATGTGAAAAATGTTACATTAAAACCTCAAGTACAGAATTACAGTATTCAAGTGAAAATAACCTTTCTCTTCCTTATAGATGGTGATTCTCAGTCTCTCAAGGAACATCTCATTGATGAGCTGGACTACATCCTTTTGCCAACTGAAGGCTGGAATAGGCTAGTGAGCTGGTACACACTGATGGAAGGTCAAGAGCCAATTGCACGCAAGGTACTCTAACTACTGGGATGAATATGATTCAGATGTAGTCCTGCAAATATGCAGGAGTCGCACAGGAATTTATTAGCAGACTTTTAAGTCCTGGCCTATGATAATCATATAGAGAACTCCTGCTTTAGTTGCTTATTGGTATCTAATTTTTATTCAGATTTTTGAGGCTTAATTGTGTAATATTGAGGCAGAGGTATGCAAAGGATATAATACTTTCTTTTTCTGGAACTAAGTTCTCTTGATACATATCTTAAGAAGAATTTGCTTTAGAAGTTTGTATGGCTATTAATGGAAAAGATTTTGTAATTAGGTAAATAACTCCAAAACTGTATTGACTATATTAGTGAAAAGCCTAGCTCTAATAATGTTAACACTGGTGGAGTAATTGGTAGTTTCTTTCTGATGAACAGTCTGTGCTCAGCTGCTTGCTAAGGGAGTTATTTCTTTAAGCAAAAAGCTTTCCTCAAGGCAAGTATGGCGGATAATGTGGCCCTCCATCAATATGAGATTCTGAAAAATTAACGTCTTTAAATTTATTTATGTTTGCTCCAGCACATAACACCCTTATTATTAAAGTGGTAGAACATTTCACCAGTTTATTGATCATACAGTCTTTTTTTGTGTTATATAAGTTTTTCAAATCTGTGATTACAGTTGCATCCTCACTGGACTGAATTACTTAGTTTTTAAAATGCGTTTTGGTATATTTATCCTTTCTGTATTGACCACTAGGGTGTATTTTTCCAGTTATAGGGATCTCTATTTTGATTCTTTTAAAATCACTGAAAAAATATTAGGCTTAGAATTTAGTTTTATGATTTCTGGTGTAATACAACTTTCATTACCTTATGACGAAAGTATGGTCTAACTGCATGCATGCTGACTGCCTCCTTGAAGTCCACTCTTCAAATAAATTGTAGATATAGCTGTAGAAGACATTTCGGGTCTTCAAAATGAATTTGGCTAGCAACAGCAGTTTGTTTAAGGGTTTTATAATATTTTCTCTAATATGATAAAACAGTTGTTGAGTTTTGAGAGACATCCCTGAAATGTCTTTTTGACTAGTTCTGTTAGAGCTGAAATCCATTAAAATAACCCTCCTTCTTTAAAGATATATCTGTTATCAACTTGTTACTCTATTTTTATGAAGATGGATTTCAGTAAACTGTGTACTCTTCCATCATCATGGTAAAAAGTCTGTATTTTTTTCAGTTTGGGTGGAAGATGGAGGGAGAGAGCAGTGAAATAAGAGTAACTTCCATTCCACTTGGAAGTAGCTAACTGGAAAAATACATGGAGTATAACGAGTGGCCAGGTAAACTGGCATAGCTTTGTTATTTTCTGCCAGTATGAACAGCAGTTACCCTCTGAGAAGCATATTCCAGTTCAGCATTTTAATTTCTGATGCATTTGTCATTCATTATTATTTTTCTTGTCTGCCTTTATGGGTTGCTTTTTTTCAGAAACATGATATTATACTTCTCTTTCATACCCTTAGTTACACCAGCTATATTTGAAACTTGGATCCAAATTTTAAACTGATAAAATTTTGTATTTGATCTATGTCAAATAATGTTAAGACTTCTTCTATGTACTACCACTAGAGTGTAATTTTTTATTCTTAGAAGTGTCTTGGCCATACTGCCTAGTTTTGTTTACTGGCACTATTTTGTTGTGACTAGTAGCTTAAAACTATGAAGCTGCTTGAATTAAGATGTGTTTTTGTTTAAATACCATGATTGCCAGTCATTAAAGCTAAGACAAGCAATGAAATAATTCACTAATTTCTTCATTTTTTTCCTATGGCACATACATATAAGTTATATTTGTACAGCAGATAGCAGATCTCTCCTAGCAATTAGCTGGTGGCTTTATTTTAACCGTATTTGTCAGATGTATCACGTATCAGGCTGATGGTTATTTTTGGAGCAGTCTACATGACTAAGAGTACTGCAGTTACACTTTGGAAGATCAAAGGGAAAAACATTTAAGAGGTGACCCTGAATATTTTTTTTCTAAATTTTACTTTTATTTAAAAACAAAAACATCCTGTATATTGAACTATTCAGTAATCTGTGTTTCAAAAATTAACATATAATAAACAACTGTAATGAGCGGGTAAAATCTTAAATGAATGTATGTGTTATCGGAATGTAAGTGGAAGGTTTTCTTTAAAAATGTGATAGCCAGATTTTACTAGTATTATATTTTCGATAAATACTCTTTAACTGTGAAAACTTGTTCTTGATGTTCTGAGGAAGTAGTATACAATGAATCTATTTGGAAATAAAAGTAGCTTTGGGTGTTTTTACTTTTTGATCAATTATCTTTGGATCAAGGTTGCATAGTTGTGATTTCTACCGTACTTAACATTTTAAAAGTCGTGTTATACGCAGGTGAGACATCATCATGGAAAAAAATACTTTCTAGTTTACTGTATTACTAAAAAGTTATAGGAGGATTAAAATAGGAGAATATTTTAGTTCTAGCTTTTTGCATTTGTTGTCTTCTATTATGTGAACTTCAGTTTCTTGAAGAATTCTCCAAAATATTTTGAAGCGTGTGTATATGAACACATTCAGACTGATATGTGATCCCGTTCTGTTTTTCAGGTCGTTGAACAGGGTATGTTTGTAAAGCACTGCAAAGTAGAAGTATATCTAACAGAATTAAAATTGTGTGAAAATGGAAATATGAACAATGTTGTCACACGAAGATTTAGTAAAGCTGATACAATAGGTACGCACAACTATTTTCCTAAAAATATGTGATTGGTACTTGTACATGTAACAAGTTCTAAATAATAAATGTCTAGATAAAATGATAGATGGGTATTTTGACCATTAAAAACAATGGGAATACTTTTGTCTGGGTCAAAGTTAAAAATTGGAATATTGAGGGGGTTTAATGCAATTTTAAGAATATAATTGTGTGTTCCATTATCTAAGCATCTGCATTAACTTCAGAGGTTTGAGCTTTTAAGGAAGTGAATAGTGTGATGTTGTTTATTGGATTTCATAGTATTTTTTTCTTGGCTTTTGATGTGTAAGAAATTTTTTGTGTTTCATTAACCAATACGTACTAGTCATATATATGAGGAGAAGGATATATTACAAAACATGAGAAAGAATTTGATAAGTTAATGGCTAAAGGTGACCTACAAAGGCAGTATTCTTCACACTGTGAAGTGGCAGGCCAGGCACAATCTTTTACAGTAATTGAATCCTCTATTAAACCTTTAACTTACCTTTATTTGTGTTTATTTAGACTGTTCGTTAGGCATTCTGTTGCTGTTTGAAACAGTATTTTGATAATGTATTCAGCTTTAAAAATAACAATCAGAACATTTTGAAAGCTATTGCTCCTCGTTTTTTGGTGTATTTGTGCATGTGTATTTGAGATAAGAGTCTTTCAATCATCTGTATTTATGCAGTTTTATACTTTATGCAGAATTGTACTTTGTGCCCTTGGCGCTGTATGCCCAGCCATCACTTTGTTTACATTTGTTGACAGCAGTGTATGTTTTTTAGCTTTTGCTTCTCTTCACGTTATGAGTAGTGACTTATACTTACCAGCCTTAAATTCTTTGCAGATTGTTTGCTTTACAAGCAATCATTTTACTTGGTACATTTTTAAGTTAGACCTCTTGTATTAGAATAAAAGCTTTAAAATAGTGAAAATTCTCCTCAAAGCAAGGTTCGTGCTATGTTAATTTGCCTTTTTGAGATTTGGTTTAACTTGGGAAGTTATACTTCATTATTTTCTGAGGAAACCAGAAACTTGGTAAAAGCAGTTTAATGTTGTCCTTCCCTATGGACCAAATGCAAGCTATTTTGCAGCTATACTGAATTTAATTGTATCACTGAAATTATAGGTAATGGATGAATTTTCTTTCTCTAAACAAAAGCAGGGCATTTTTGGAATGACTGTTACTTGAGGGTATATTAATTTTTTCTTAGCAAAGAGAGATTGCAATTATGAATAAATTGTTGTAAATTAATATGAATAAAATTGTAAAGGGTAATGAGAAGCAGTCAGAGTTCACTGTCAATTCCTTTCCAGACACTGGCCTTGTTTGCTTTCCTGAAACATGGATGATATGCTCCTGGAAGCCTTTAAAAACATGCCCTTCATGAAATTGAAGCTTCTTGTGCAGAGCACAAAAGCAGAGCCATCCTAGCCAAAGCATCCAAAGGAGTTTGTACATTAGAAGAAGAGCTAGAAAAATTCAGTCCACTTTAAGAGTGAAATAATAACTGATCCCTCTTATTCATTACTAAGATAGTGGTTTTTCCCCCCCCATTTCTTACCTTGAGTATATTTAAGGTAGTTCTGGAATTCATCAAATACACAGCAGAAATGCTTATTATATCAATTAATAATATGCAAGAGGGATGTTACAGAATCTTGATTATTTTTCCCTCTTCCTTGTATATTCCAGTAAGGGATGCATTTTTATTATAGTTGCAGAAGGCTTGTGGTACAAAAGAGTCAATTACAGCCCCACAGAAGTGAGTAGGTACTATGGTCATTTCGAGAAATTCTAAATTTTCTATCCACCATCATTGATTATATTATTTACTGCACTCAAAAAATAAGTACAAGACCTTCCTTAATTCACAAAACCAGAGAATATCCTAATATAATACTCACCTCTCAGTCTTCAGATACGTGTTATTCCTGGAATACCTTTGCTTTTCCACTCAAACAGAAGCTAAGCTAAGCTGTGTCAATAAATTAGTACAGAGTCAAAGGCAGACCTAATAATGCCAGTCATTCTCTTGCAATGGTACTAGTCACATCAGACATGTTCTTTGGACATTCTTGGGAAACTCCTGTGACTGAGGACCCTTGCCTTGGAGACAGTGCACAGTGACTTTGAGACTGGTTGATGACTAGCTCTCTTGGGGGAGAGGGGGTTAATTCTAAAAGGAAAGTGAGTTAGACAATAGATGTAGTTGAGGCAGCTTTCCAGCCAAGATGCTGGTCCCAGAGAGCATCAGGGCTTCTGAAAATGAGTTAATGATCAATTCAGGAATTTGAATCATGTGAAAGTATGATAGAACTAAGTCATCAGCCTAGTATGTTAGAGTTTTACGAAAGACAAAATGTCAGAAAGATTGGCTGTAGCCTTTTTTATGACAAATCGGAGTCAGATTGTGTCTACAATGCCATAAAACAATTCAAAAACTGAGCTGATAAACTTCACAGAACATTTTACTAGTGGCTCTGCATCTAATGGACTTTTGCTAGTAAATTGCAAATTAGTAAATGGCACTGATTTATCTCTCCCTTTAATCTGCTGCAGAATACAAGAATGTAATGCTTGCCACCCTTGAGGACTATTTATTCTGGAATCAATGACTAGCCTTTTCCTTCTTTATGAAGGAGCGGTTACTGTTGGCTAGTTCAGACTGACATCTTAACATTAACCTAGGAGTTTCCTTTAGCCAGCATTTGTGATAGCACTGGCCTTTAGGAGCTAGGATGTGTTTGTATTATTGTATTCACTGAACTTTTTCAGCATCTCATCTAGACTGTTCCAGGAAGAATTTCAATATAGTACTTAAAGCACACAGTTGTTTTTAGGAATAAGCTGTATGATTTTTAGCACTATAGGGTGTGATCTGTATGGAAGCTGTAACTTGAACTCTCAAATTGAACTATTTCAGATTGCGGGTATACAGCTGATGGAGTGAGGCATCTTTAAATCGCAGTTCTTCCTGTCTCTTTTAGATATCATGCTAGTACTAATCATGTCGTACATTGGATTTATATAACTAAAACTCCCCAGGGAAGTGTTGGAGTCAACATCCCTGGAAGTGTTTGAGAACTGACTGCATGTGACACTAGATGCTGTGGTTTAATTGATATGCTGTTGTTTAGTGAAAGGTTGGACTCAATGATCTTGGATGTCTTTTCCAATCTTAATGGATCTCCTGGAGGAGAACCCCATACACAGTGTGACTCAGTACTTATTTGATACGTTTCCATTTATGCTGGAACAGGTACTTCCACTTTAGTTCATAAGCCAGCACTCCAGTAATACTTGGTGGAGATGGAAGGAAGAATTATAAAGGGTGCATTGGTTATTTGTTCATGGAAGTACATAAACGAATCTTACTTACACAGGCTCAAAAATTGGCATAATAGTCAAGTGGAACATGCTCTTCCCAGAGTCTTGGACATAATGTGTATCCAATCCAATAGGACTGATTCTTCCTGTCTTGTAATAGTTCTGTTAGCAAAGCTGGAATATCTTAAAAATTAACATAATAATGTTAGCTTAGTACTTGTGAAGAAAATGACCTGCCATGCCCAGTTAATTAATTGCCATGATATTAATAGAATGAAAAATTATATTTTGTAAATTCTTCTTTTAGTGAAAGCCATTGATAAATCTAGATTTTCTATTTTTTTTTAACAGGATTGTTGCTGACTAGCTTCATTCTTTTATTCAGATATAATTATTTTAATTCATTGGTTGAGAATTGATTCAGACAGTACATGACTTTTTTATTTTGAAAGCAAACAAATAAGTCTGTTGTCCTGTTGTCACATACCTTGTCTATATATCATCTCTGTTACAAAAACAGATGATCCAGTCTAACACTTGCTTTCAGACTGAAATGTGTGATAACTAGCATAAAACAAATTGTATTCGGTTACCTACAGTATCTACAAATATTATTTTGGCCCATTGTCATACATTTCAAAATGGACTTTTGCAAGGTACTTTTAAGTTCTGAGTCTCAGTTTGGCTTTTCCTTTTTAATCTAGCGGAAGAGAAAATAATCCTGAGTAAAAGGGAGCAAGAGAAGCTGACACACTAGAGTTTTGTCCTTAGACTTTGTAGGAATGTCTTTCAAAGAGCTTACAGGGCCCATTTTTATAATTGTGTTTTCAGTGATCATCAGGGATAAAGTGTATGTTTCTTGACTCCCGTTTTGTGTTCTGTTAGCCATTGTGAGAATGAGCCTTTGTGAGTCTACCAATTAAAAAAAAAGCAGCCAAGTGGGATTGCTATGATACAGAACTGTACACATTAGTTTAAAACCCCAACTTTTTAATAAACTCTACTTTTATGTTAGGAGAATAGTGTTAATTAAAAACTTCTTATATTGTACATAAATTATGCTACCTTAAAATTATGTTACACTGATTATTTTTCTTACATATTCTATATATATTTTCCTTTATATGTCAGGTAGAGTACGAGCTGGTAGACCTTTTTTCTTTGAATCTTTCAGGGATGTAAAATCTTTCACCTTCCTTTTAGAATAAATTTATGCACTTCAGTGTTACAGAGTAGTCATTTTTCTATAGACATGTGAATTAATCTTCATATCTATATTATATACTGTGGTTAGTGCTAATTGCACTCAGATATATGTAGAAGCATAAAAACAGAAAAGGGTTGATTTAGGGAACAGAGTGACTTCCTGTACCTGGTTTTGCTACCAGTCTCACTTCTGATAATTTGCTAGCTCCCCACACCCCTCTGTTAGCACACTCAGAAATGAGTAGATGGCTCCTTCTCTGTTATTTATCAACTTCTCTTTATTTGGCCTGCCTTGCTAAGAGATTCAGTCTTCTGTTTCCATCTTAAAGGCAAGCTAACTAGCAACTTCGTGTTTGTCCTACAAAATGATGCAGTTGTGTGGCAATTTCTCAGGTTTGTTCGTATTTTGAATATGAGGAGATGAATTCTGATGCTTTATTTGACCTTTCACTGTTTGTATACTGAAATGTTAAACTTGTGTTCTTTCCTTCACAAAACAGACACAATTGAAAAGGAGATACGAAAAATCTTCAATATTCCAGGTGAAAAAGAGACCAGATTGTGGAACAAATACATGAGTAATACTTTTGAACCTTTGAATAAACCAGACAGTACCATACAGGATGCTGGTTTATACCAGGGACAGGTACAGTCAAACATTATTTCTTTTCTTGAATACATATATCCTTTTGCTCATGGAAGTGTTGTTGCACCAAAAGATTTTTGCTTCTTTTTGAATGAAAATTGCTTTCTAATAGATAGTGTTAAGGATGGAGGATTTTGTGAACAAATTTGTTGAAATTAAAGTAGTCTTGGTGTGTATTTTCAGGATTAAAGACTGAAAAGAGAGATTAAAGAGAGGGTTTAACTCTCCTGATGAATTAAAATTGAAAATTTTAATATACTTCTAAATTTTAAATTTTATGTTTGCCAAATTTTATTAAATTGCTGGCATGAATTTGGTAAAATCCAAAATAAATAATTATTCCTAGGATCTTAGATATGTTCCTATAATGAAACTCAAAATTTGAAGAACTTTTTAGGTATTCTGAAAGAATGTCTTGCACTCAGATTTCATTGTCTGGATCTCACAAACAAAATAACAAAAAGATGAAAATGTTTTGGTAAGAATGACAGAGACAGATGTTTGTAAACCTGCTTTAATATGGGACAGTGTCAAGATTTTAAAATCATCACTTCATAGGAGAATTCCTGACAAGATAAATTTCACCTTTCAAGATGAATATAAGCAACAAACATTGAACATTAAACTACAAAATATAAATGCAAACAGGTTGAACAATTGCATTAATAGAGTAACTTTTCAGTTGATTGCACTGATCCTTTAGTCTTCAAATAGAGTTGAATGTTTCTTCAACAGTTGTAGTTCATGCAGTCATGCTACAAATGTGGATGGATGAAATTTGATTGCATTGTTTTGGGCAAGATTATATTAAAGTAATATTATATTAGTATTAAGAATAGTAAGTGTATTAGTATAAAGTAATATTATATTAAAGTAATTCCTTTTGCCTTGAAATACCTGACTCTAACCTGCTTCTCAGCAGTATTTATGCTGTATTTCAGTTTTCTTGTATGGCATGTAAGGTAGGTAATCAGTGCACCAAAATCACTGTTTGAACTATTGTGTCCTTTAATTTCATGCTGCATGTGCTTTAACGCTCACACAGATATGTAATTTTAACAGTGCAGAGATCCTACTGGAAAAGCCCGTATCTCCCATAAAAGATTCACGTCAAATATGTAACTTGAAAATTGCCTCTATCCCTGTGAAACATTAACTATGAAGCAAGCATGGTCTAATAAAGCCATGACAAGATCTCTAGGTGACATCTGTACTTTGAGCAAAACAAATACTGTTTAAAGCAGAGTTTAACCATGGTTTATGAAAATGCTAAATGTCATGGTAGGCCATATGTCTTTAGTCAGTTGTGCTTGTTGACACAACACATAGTTATTTTTCTTGCTGAGCTTCCTAATGTAATAATATTTATTCTGATTATTACAGCCTGTCTAGCCTAGTAGTTATAATAGTGTATGTGATTGAGTAAATTAATGCTCTGAATTTATCAGTTAATTTCAGAAGCAAGCCTTTAGGGATTCCACTGAACTCTTCAGTCTAAATCTACTTTTTATTTAGTAACCTCTGAGAGCCAGTCGAGGAAGTATGGCAGAATCAGTCTTTCAGGGTCAGTGACCAAGGATAGCAGACTACTCTGTTCCTGGTAGAAGCTGATCATGATAGAAGGCTTGTTTTCAATCTCATGCTCAAGTGTGTTCAGTCTGAAAATGTGATTACATCTTCAGGTGGCTTATACACAAGATTTTGAACATTAGTACTTACCTGAATTTATGTCACAGTGTAGACGCATACAGGCACAGTATTATTAGTGTCCAGAAACATCAGAATTAGTTACATTGAAAGTGGGGAGCTGGATTCAGTTTAAATATTGGAGTCTAGTTGCCATTTCAAAGGATCCAGCTATCTCAGCTGTCAATCCAGAAGAAGGCATGAGCTGTTTGTAGGTCCTATGTCATGTCTGCCAGCGTAGGCCAGATATCTCAAATACCCAAAGGAGTTTCAAATGACACCTGATGCCTGTGTTTGGGACTGAGTGTCCTGTACTCCTTTCCATACCAATAACAAATTGAATGAAATTAATTTCATTAGTCAACTGTCCCGTTGGAAAACTAATATTAGATAAATGCTTTGGTAAGATATACAGGAGTAACCATACAGGTATGATTTTCAGGCTATCAAGGCAGAAAATAGTTTTGTTTGGGTGTTTTGGGGTTTTTTTCTTACCCATCTGTGTGAGGCAAAATTCCTTCAGGAATTATTCCTTCCTTAACAGGGCTGTTGTATAGACATGTGATTTCTGTAGATTCACAGGTGCTGTTGGAACATTGCAGGTCATCTTCTGACCAGTTTGAGAGATAAGTGGCTTACCATCCATGGATTGTAGAGGAATAGAAATATCAAGTGACTTGCCCAAGTTAAGATGAGGGATGAAAAAAGTAGAGGGGAAGGTGCAGCGTAATGGATGGAATATAGAGTGTAGTGCAATACTCTTGAATCTCAGTGAATAATAACTTAAATATCAGTCTTTTCTCAATCACATGCCAGCAAATCCATTAAAAAGACAGAACAGAAGGCAATCTATCTGATATTTTTATTTCAGTTTTCTTATCACACTTTCTGTGGTAGGTCCTGGTGATAGAACAGAAGAATGAGGATGGAACATGGCCAAGAGGTCCTTCAACTCCTAAGTAAGTTATGAATTCCAGTCACGTCATTAATTTGCATATTATTTTGCTTTATGAAGAAAAAAAGTTTTTCAAAGTGGCATTTTATTTTGAAAACCAGACTTTAGATATTTTAGTTGAAAATACACTTGAATATATTTGTTCTAAGTGCCGTGCATTGTAGAACATAGTGTAATAATGGTGAATTCCTGCATATTTTGCTGCATATAATTTCCTGCATACATTGCTTAACTTTGTTGATTTCAACCAATGATGTATACATTATTCTGCTTAAAAATGGAAAAAAATTCCATAGTAGAAAACAGTAAAACTTAGCATATTTTACTTAGATTTCGATTTCAAAGCACAGTGTATATATTAGGTAAACACAGATTTTTTCAGTGTTTTTCTTATATGTAAATATTTTCATGGACGGCTTGTTCCTTTTGTCTCCAGAGCATAATATTTACCTGCAAAGTTTATTTAAATTGCAGCCTACGTTATCATGTGGCTTTTGTTCTTTGTTGGGCTGTCATCAGTTAATGCAGGATGATGCTGGTTTTGTTTTTCCTATTGCTGTTATCAACAGCACCTTGATAATGGCAAGTGAATAGAAAGAAAGACTTGTGTTTTCCTTCATTTAACTATTTTTAATGTTTTTCTAGTTTCTAAATCATGTTCTCTTAATTTTGAAAAACAGTTGGGACCATTTAATTAATATGATATCAGCCTTACAAATAGTTAACTGTGTTTTTTGCCTTTGTTGACTGGTTCTTGATTATATCATTCATAAAGAAGTTCTTTTAATTTCTCTTTATTCCTTTTGAGATTACGTATGCATGTAGTTAAGTGTCACTGTTGTTCTAAAGTATTTTTATAGTATCATTGCTTATCATTTGAAGGACAGTGTTTCTTTATCTTTGGTGTTTTATCTCAAGCACATACATTTGAAACACTAGTTTCCATTAAGTTATTTAATGAAGTCTGAGTTCAATTTAAGATTAGTATGAACAGTATAATCTTGCTTAGCAAAATGTTGTAACACAAGGCATTGAGAATGTGGAGCAATAGAAAGACTGGGATGCTAAGTACTTGAAGTTTGATCTCTGACCTCAAAAAGCATCTAGTTGAAATTTAAATTCTTAGCCAAATTTTAGATGCGTCTTTTAAAGGTTAAAAGAACATACATAGCTCACTGTCATGGATTCCTTTGGAAATTTTGGTTGGAAGATATTCTGGTGATGGTATCTGCTTTTTCTTTTCCATTTTATGGAAAGCATTTAGGAGCAGTATATAAATTAAAGACTATCCCCTGAAAAACGTTTGATCTGAGGACAAGTGAAATGCTAATTCAAAATGCTGGTGTCAGCAGAGGCTGTAAGTAAACCAGCAAATGAGGATGAATAGTTGTATTGTGAGTTTGGGGTATGGTTTTGAGATCTGGCAGCTATCAGAAAGTTGGGAATTTGATATTCAAATACACAACAATAATAGAAAGTTTGCAAAATTTAGTGAATTCAAATAGCAGCTATCAACAGGCAGTAACAGGACAGGTTTTTACATCTGTTTAAAGCTTCATGAACAGTATAATAAATATTTAAAGGGATAGAAATACTAAACACTCGCTTTAGAGTTTTCTGCGTGAGGTCCATTAGGAGTATTAGTTTGTCAACAAAAATAGTATAATCCACATACCTTGCTACAGCCCTGTCACTGGTCACACACTGCCTTACTGCTTGAAATTACCTCTTTGTAGTGCTTCTTTTTGAAGAGTACAAATTGTGAACAAATTCTGGTTTCAAGGTATAAAAGGCCATATTTAGAAATGTCAAAATATAGGATATTGGAAAGCATGAAGGGTGATAAAGCTTGAAAAGGCAGGATCATTTCAGAACATGAGCTAAGCTTTTCTACAGATTCACAGAATAGTTGAAGTTGGAAGGCATCTCCTCAGAATCTCTGGTCCAACCCACTTGCTTAAATACAGAGCACCTAGAGGAGATTGCTTGGGACTGTGTCCAGATAGGTTTTGAGCATGTCCAGGGATGGAGGCTCTACAGCCTTCTTGGACACCTATTCCACTGTTTGATAACTCCTATTTTGAAACAATTTCCTTATATTTACAAAGAATTGCCAGTGCTTCAGTTTTATACCCATGGCCTCTTCTTTCAGTGGACATGACTGAGAAGAGTCTTCATCTTCTTCATTCCCTCCCACTTTATTTATACATGTTGATAAAACTGTTCTGGAACCTTCTCTAGGCTGAATGGTCCCAGCTTTCAGCCTTTCCACAGAGGTCAGATGCTGCAATCCTTGATCACCTGTATGGTGTCTCACTGGACTTGGTCCAGTGTCTTGGTCTGTCTCTCTGGTGCTGGGAAGTCCAGCACTCCAGGTGTCTGTGGTCAGTTGTGAGTGGAGGAGAGGGATCACCTCCCTTGACCTGCTGGCAATGCTTTTCCCAGTGTAGCACATTGGGCCAAGGTGGTTGGCCCAAGGAC
This sequence comes from Poecile atricapillus, assembly GCF_030490865.1. Taxonomy (NCBI): domain Eukaryota; kingdom Metazoa; phylum Chordata; class Aves; order Passeriformes; family Paridae; genus Poecile; species Poecile atricapillus. The sequence continues at coordinate 44,083,634 of NC_081289.1, read as the reverse complement.
ACACTGCTGGCTCATGTCCAGCTTTTTTTGTCCTGCAGGGACCCCAGGTGGTTTCCTTCCAAGCTGCTTTCCATTTTGTCACCTGCTTGCATATTCACCTCCTCCAGTGTGTTTGTTCCTGGCATTGTTCTTCCCCAGGTGCAGGCCTTTGCATTTCCCTTGACTGGACTTCATGAGGTTCCCGTTTGCTCATTTTTCCAGACTTTTGAGGTCTGTCGGAATGACAGAATCTATACTGTGACAATATAGAAATATAGTTTCTCTATAGAAAGTGAGAAACAGTTAAGATGAAAAGATGTTCTGCACATTTACCCTGCCTTTTTTTCACAGAAGTGTAACAGCAATTTTTGTATTGCTTCTTTTTTCAATTTTTCTGTATTCCTACCAAAGGTGTAGAATGCTGTCAGTTTTTCATGAGAAATATGTTAAAGGTGTGAGCATCTTTTCTTCTGCAAGAAAACAACATATTTACTTTGAAAGTGGCCAGATTGGGACCCCTCAGTTCAGTACAGGAAGGAACATTTTTGAAAGTGTTAATTCTGTTTTTCTGAAGAGTATAATGAATTGTACAAGAAAAAACATTATCATCATAATTCTTTCTGAAATTAGAAAGGAGTGATTTTAAGTTTGAGATCCTTTTCATGTAGGAGCAAAGACCATTTTGTGCACCTTAATTTCTGCTTTGTGTTTCAAGCTTGTCAGTGTTTGCATTTGTTTCATGTGTACTGTTCTTCTAACTTCTGAATTCACTTATTTTTGGAAGTAATTGCAACATCCACTGTAAAAACCCTGCAAGATTTAACAATACTTGCTATCATGTTGTATTTTAATGCTGGTTTAAGTAGTTCTGAGTCTTGGGAAATTTTTTGTCTGAAAGTATCTGAATGTGTACACATTCTTAAACTGTTTGCAGGGTCAGTCAGGTTTAGGAATAGTTGGATTTTTTGCTTTCTGAGAGGTTGTTTATATCAACTGCTGGGATGATTTTTGCTCTGGGAGGTTGACTTTTGTGAAACTTTCTCTTTCTTCTTCAATATCTTAAATGTCACCTGCTTCCAAATGAGGTATTACTTAGCAGTAATAATAATTTTTGCAGAATCTGTGAGTAGCTGTCTCCTCAGTGTCATACACACAACAAACTTACACGAATGTACAGATCCAGTTGTTTTTGTAGCTTAGTTGCTGCTGATGCCAGTATTTAATGAAGATTTGGGATCTCTGTGCAGACTTCTTTTTAAATTTAATCTGTGTCCTTAAATGGGAAATTATTCCATTGGCAGAAGAAAAAAACAACTAATCCTGTTTGAATGGTTTATTATTGTCAAGATGGTGTTTTAAACTAAAAGATAAATGTAAATTTTAAAAAATGTAGTTTGAGTTACTTAAGGAACTGTACAACAAAATCAAGTTACTTAGGTTGAGGAAAAACTGCACATCACTTAAAACCTTTCAGCCAATCTGTGATTATAAAACTTAAGGAGAAGCAAGGAACTCAAGTTTTCATATTCCATAGGTTACCAACTGAATAGACGGGACAGGGTCTCTGTTAGTTTGCTGTTAAGAAGTTGTTGCCTGTTTATATGGAAATGCAAAAGCAAGTTAGGGAAGCATACAAAGAAGCTATAAACTAATAGGTTATTTCCTTCTAATTTTAAAAAATTGTAGCTGAGTTTTTTAGAAAACTTAAAAACAAGTTTTAAATCTACTCAGCCATCCTATTCTTTAAAAATGTTTTCTATATGGTAAAAAACTAAGAATTTTTAATAACCTATAAATCTGTATCTCTGTGTGTGTATTAAAAGTAGTGGATTTCTTTCTGATACTTCCTTTATTTAGATATCACTTTAGAATAAGTCATCCTAATCAAATAGCTGGCTAGTTAGCATAAATAACAGATGGCCTGCTGTTAACTTTAAAATAATTTTTGTGTGTAAAAAATTGTTTAAAATTGTTGATTGGTTGGGGCGTTTTTTGACCATACAAAAAGGACTGTACGCATTCATAGCTTAATTCTTTTTCTCCTTGTAATAATGAACATTTTCGTACAAATTGTTTCAGATTTTTTTTCTGGTTCAGACTGTACACCTTTTTATCTTGGAAAAGCATTAAAGGCCTTTTCTCAGGTTGGACCCCATAGTGTTTGTTAAGAGGAGGGAACAAATGGATAAAATATGTTTAGCAGTCCATTTTAAAATAATATATTGCCCATTTATCCAAGTTTTTTTAGGAAAAATATATCCATGAATCTTTAAAGGAAAAAGTGTGCTTGTTTTTTTTTTTTTCCCTGAGCACTTGTTACACAGACAGATGTGCCTTTCTACCGACTTTTCTGGAAGAAAGAATTGTGGTGTGTAGAGCTAACTGGGGACTTACTCTGACGTCTTAAATTGTATAAGCAAGAGCTGTCAGCTTGTTAGTCAGCCAAGAGCTGGACTGCCATTTGCTGATAAATAATACTTGAGATAACCATGTGTCGAGCTCCTGTGGGTAAACACCAAACATAGGTGATGTTCAACAGACATTTTCAAGTTAGTTCAACAAACATGTTCATTAATACAAATTAATGGAGAATTGAAAGATTCTTAGCAAATGCATGTCCCAAACACTAATTTTTTTTGATTGATGAATGTTAAAATATCAACCTTCTTTATTGCAAATTCCCTGAAGAAGTATGATTAGCTGAATTAGTGAGGGTTTGTAAGAAGAGAATAGTCTAACTAAAGCTTGCTTTAAAATTGTATGCTAGCCCAGTCATAGCTACAGCTTCAAGGAAAAGAGTCCTTGGTAATGGAAGGACCTCTTGAGATAGTGTCACCTAGTTCTCCTACTCTAAGCTGTAACAGATTGCTTAGACCATATCCAGGCATATTCCCTGTTCAGATGGATTTTTTTTATTTTTTTTTAAATTTTGTTTTATGCCCATAGACTTTTGTCTTTTTGATGGACACCACTGAGGAGTTCTTACTCCATCTTCTTTATTCCCTCCCATTGGGTATTTTATACAAGTGATAAGATTGTTCTGAAGCCTTCTCTTCTCCAGGCTGAATGATCCCAGCTCTCTCAGCTTCTTGACACAGGTCAAATGCTGCACCTTTGTGGTGTCTTATGAGTCTTACTCCAGAACGTCCCTGGTACTAGGGAGCACAGAAGTGAACCCAGCACTCACTCCAGGTGGGTGTGGCCAGTTGTGAGTGGAGGAGAAGGATCACCTCCCTTGACCTGCTGGCAATGATTTTCCCAGTGTAGCACATTGGGCCAAGGTGGTTGGCCCAAGGGCACGCTGCTGGCTCATGTCCAGCTTTTTGTCCTGCAGGGTCCCCACGTGGTTTCCTGCTGAGCAACCATTTGATCACCTGCCCCTCCAGGCGTAGGATTGAATGGTTTTCAGTCCATCTCACTGTACACTTACATAACCCATATTTCATCTGCTTGTCTATGAGGGTGTTGCAGGTGACTGTGTCAAAAGACTTGAGGAAGCTGCTTTAAACCACACCCATTGCTTCCCCCTCATCTGCCAGTATAGTATGAATCTCTTCTATAAAGAGATTACTATCAGGCTTATTAAGCAAGATATCTACCGTTGTTTTCACTCAGACACTTTGTCTTCATATCCGACTTGGGTCGGAAGCTCCTTGCTCGTACATTCAGGCTTCCTGCTGCCTTTGCTTGATTTTTTTACTTCTCTGGATGGACCATTATTGAGCATAGAGGACTTAATGGTCTTAAAAGTCTTTTCCAACCTAAATGATTCTGTGAATATCAGCCTGTTCTCTTGGGGCCCCCTCTTCTCTCCAGGGCTGTGTCCAATGGCACTTTTCCAAGCAGATCCCTATAAAGGTTAAAGTCTGCTCAGCAGTAATCCAGGGCTGTGTTCCTGTTTTCTGCCATGCTCTCCCTCAGAATCTCAAATTTCACCATCTTAAGGTCATTTGGGCCAAGGCCCCAGCCTTCACATTCCCAACTAGTTCTTCCTCCTTGGTTTTAAGTATCAAATGCAGCTGAGAAGCTCTCCTTGTTGGCTCCTCAGTTGCCTGCATCAGATAGTTGTCATTGCATCCCAGAACCTTCCTGCATTTTTTGTGCCCTGCTCTGTTGTCCCACCAGCAGGTCCCCTGTAAGGACTAGGGCCTGTGAATGTTAGACTTCTTCTAGTTGTCAAAAAAAGTCTTATATGCCTTTCCTTGTCCTGATCCAGCCAGTCTGGATCTCCCCCAGAGGAAAAAAGACTGTTCTAGCTGCAGTTGTTTTTGCTTATGTCCGTATTTGTCTCCTTGCTGTTGGTCACTAGGGGAATTCTAGTGCAATTTAACCATTGTGTTAATTAAGTATGTGGGAAAGTGAGTATCTAATGTGAGCTACCATTTATTTTGGCATACTACAGTAAAGTGGGTTTTATTAACCTGTGTTTTGCTGTTAAAATGCTAAATTAAATAATTTTGTGGGGGTTGTTTGTTACAGCATTAAAAAGTTACTTTTCAAAATTACCTGTTAGTTTCTGATGCTGTTGTAGCTATGTTGAGAATTAGGTTTAGTCTTCTGTGTTTGAGAAGCGAGCCATTTGCTAATTTAGTAGACCTTAATTGGCTTACTCTGGTTTATTTTAGCTTTTATATATAGCAATTACACGTTGAGTTTTAAAATTTAAAACTGTATTGCGTTTGAATTTGGTTTAAATGAAATAAAAGCTTCAAATTTCTTTTGAGAAGTTCAATTTCAGTTCAAAATTTTTCAAATCAAAGAACTTCTAATAAAATAAATACATATATGAATGTCATAATTTAACTATTGTTCTGGATTTAAATGGGGTTAAACTGACTTCAATTAAGTATCTTTTGTGGACAGTCGTATTTTACTTCTCTGAAGACAGTAGTCAAAGAGAAGGATTTAGACTGATGAAGGAAATTACAGGAAAGCTTTATTAACGTTGATCAGAATACTTGAAAAATTAACTGAAGTGTTCTTCGTGTGGTGATACATAGAAGGGACAGGGGCACCTTCAACTGGACTGAGTTGCTCAGAGCCCTGTTTAACCTGACCTCAAACACTTATGGGGATGGGCCATCCCGTTTCTCTGCGTAGCCTGTGCCGATGCCTTACTATCCTCACAAAGAATTTCTTCCTAATACCTAACCTAAACCTACCCTTCTTTCAGTCTGAAGTCATTCCCCCTTAGTCCAATGACCACATGCCCTTGTAAAAAGTTCCTCTCCAGATTTCATAGCCCACTTCAGGAACTAAAAGTCTACTCTGAAGTTTCCACAGAACTTTCTCTTACCCAGGCTGAACAGCCCCAACTCTCTCAATCTGTCCTCATAGGAGAAGTGCTTCAGGCCTCTGATTGTCTTGTAGCTCTGCCCTGGACTCACGTCAACAAGTTCATGTCCTTATGCTGGTGGCCTCAGAGCTGAGCACTGCACTCCAGAGGGATGTCACAAGAGCAAAGCAGAGAGGAAGAATCACCTCCCTCACCCTGCTGGCCCCACTGCTTTTGGTGCAGCTCAGGATATAGTTGGCTTTCTGTGCTGTGGATGGATTGCTGGGTTACGCTGGGCTTCTCATCCACCAACGTCCCCAGTTCTTTCTATTCAGGGCTGCTCTCAATTCATTCTTTGTGCAGCCTGTACTTGCGGTTGGGATTGCCCTGACCTTACATTTTTTGTTGTTGAACTCATGAAGTTTGCATTAGCACATCTCTCAAGCCAGGTCCGTCTGGATGGCATCCATTCCCTCCAACATGTCAACCACACAGTACAGCTTGGTGTCAACAGCAGAGTTGGTGGGCATACACTAATCCTGGACTCTGTCCATGTCACTGCTAAGCAGCACTGGTCCCAGTACTGATCCCTGAGGAGCACCACTGGTTTCCACTTGGACACTGAGTCATTGACCGCAACTCCTTGAGTGCAACCATCCCTTATCCGTCAAGTGGTCCATCTGTCAAATCCATGTCTCTCCAGCTTAGACACAGTGTCTAATGCTTTGCAGAAGTCCAGACTGATGATGTCAGTCTTCCCTCATCCACGTCTTTAACCCTGTTCTAGAAGGCCACCAAATTTGTGTGACAAGATTTGCCCTTAGTTGACAGCATGTTGGGTGTCACCAATCATGTCCTTGGTATTCCTGGTTGGATGGTCCATAGCAGACCACTATAATCTTGTCTGTCCCTGCCCTCCCTTTAGTCCTTAGGGATCATAGATTGCTAAGAGGAGCTCCCAAGAGGTTCCCCACCTGTCCTTCCTAAAGAGCCTTTCATTCCAACACTCCAGGCATAGTAGCCATCCCACCATTTATTTGCCTGTGATAGCAATAGGATCATACCCCTCACAGGCATATGCACATCTCCAGCTCCTCTTGTGTTTTGCCCATGCTTGTGTGCTTGCATGGAGGCTTTTAAGTGGGACCCTCAACAAAGCTGAGACGCTGGCTGCAGTGTCTGGGATTCTTCTGGGCTGTACTTCAGCTTCATTACGCCTGACCTCCAAACCCTTTTCAGGCTCTGGGCAGCAACTCTTGCTAGCTCTGGCATCAAATATATGTGAGTAAAGTGGATTGAGGGTCCCCTTCCATGGCAACTTTTCTTTTGGAAAAGGTTTATTAATAGAAAGTTGTAAATAAATGTGAAAATATACAAAATATACTTGGAAAATTCCCAGTGTAAAAATGTTTATTTTCTTACAGAGTTTAGTTCTTGAAAAGTGCTTAAAAAGTCCTGAGCATGCAGAAGTTTTTCTCTTAATACAGCGATGTGTATTTCAGAGCTTTTCAATGGCAGCCAGAACTTCAATTCAGTTGGAGTTACACAGAGCCCACACAAACAGGAAGTAACATGAACTCCTTTGAGTATGCCATCTTTTCCTTGCACACCTGTAAGATTTGCTTGAGAAAAATACACTGCAAGATAGTTGAAAATACTGTATTTATGTTTTATATTCAGAGGTCTTTGTGATGAAAATAATCAGTATCCTTTATTTTAAAGTAGTCTAAACCATGGGGATAAGTGATAATGCTTCTACTTAGGCAAAAAAAAGGTTTTAAAAAATTTAGTGTTGTGCATAATATCCTGAAATTTTCTAACAATATTACTGAGGCAATTTTAACTAAATGGTTCCATGCTGCTGTTAAGTTAACCTTGAAGTATTTATCTTAATATTTTTTATCTCATCTCAACACCCATTTAGTCTGAAATGAAAAACTAATAAAATTCCCACGTTATAAATTTTACACTTTAAGTTTTAGAACATCAAAATATCTACAGTCATATATAAGCTGAAAACAATTTTTTTAGTGCAGTGGCCTGTACTTTCTTTTGGTTTTTAATAGCTTTGTTTCTTCAGCAATTTCTGAAAATTTACGTACTATGAAGCATTTCAGGTCTTGAAAGAGAGATTCTGAGGGCTGCATGTCCTGTGTATTTTTAGTGCTTTGCCCACTTTAGAAAAGTATTTCTTTTCCATGCTTGTTTATCTGCTTTGTTCATTTGTTATCTTTCTTTCATAGTTTTTAATATCTCAGCATTTTTGTCTAATTTATCATTTTCATATTTTTAAAGGTCCCCAGGTGCATCCAATTTTTCAACTTTACCAAAGATCTCTCCATCTCTATCAAATAATTATAACAACATGAACAACAGAAAGTAAGCAATATACCTTAAAATATTATTTAATTAATCACCACAGTGTGATATTAACAAAGTTCAATGTTTTATAACTCTTAGTTTAAGGATTTTGAATTGATTTGCACTATTTGGCTTGTGAATTGTTACTGTTTACTGTTTCATAGTAGGTAATGCTGACACCAAGAAAAGAAACAACATTAGAGATGTTCATAACTCTTCAGCAGGAAGACACTAAATAGAATTTTTGGTTGTCTGTAAGGAAAGGTATAGATTTAATTTAGAGTTTACCATTCTAAAAATACATTGTTGCTATTATCCTGCATGAATTTTAATGGACAACTAGAAGAGTAGAAAGTACTTACCCTAACAGTGATCATGTTTTCCATTGTTTATTGCTCCTAAGGTATTACAGCAGCATGTGACATCACACTTTGGTTTCAAATCATGACAGGTGAATTGTGTTAGCTGTAATGTAGCCAACAGCTTAACTTCTGTTTGTTAGTGCTAGAAGACTTGAGAGACATCAGGCTGTGTGCTTGACTATTATAGTGAACAAAGGCTTAGTGAGAGATTGCTCACTTTTACATGCTTTCTCCTTTATATTCCGAATTAGAAGGTTTTTTTAATAAATAATGTGATAAAACTCTGAAAGAAGAGCTTTCATACTGCATTGTCCAAATTTTTGTGTAATTTTGTAGTTGTTATTGTGCACAACTGTAAAAAAGTTAGTGAATATAGAAAAACACAGAATTATTTCACTTGAACAGATAATGGAGCATCTTTCAAATGCTTGAAACCAGATAGCACTCATCTTTAATGCAAGCTGGGGGAAGTTGAAGAGCTTTATTCTTAAAATTCATTCAGATTTTTAGTATTTTTCTAAACGTGCATTTTGTGATCACATTTGAAGATGTGCAGTGGTATTGCCAAACCAAACACTTAACAGTGACCTTTTTCAGGGAGTTGTGATTTTAAATCAAGCCATCAAGGCTTTCTTTTTTTCTTGTGGTTTTTTTTTTCTTTTTTTTTTTTTTTTTTTAATATTAGCTTCTTGCTAATGATGTAGTTATTTTTAGGAGGCACCTATTGCCAGGTCTTGAAGCTTTTAAAGATAGTTTGTTCACATGATTTACCTGCTTTTAATTTTATTTCGTGGTCTATTTTGGAGCCAAAATGTGAGCTTTTAGAACTTGAAGAAAAATTCTGGGGTTTGGAGGTATGTTTGTTGTTATTTTACAATTTATGATTTGCAACAGAAATACATGTTTAAAAGGAAGTAGTATAAATTTCAGGTTTCATAAGGAATTGATCCTTCTAAGTGATTTAACTATAACTTAAACATTTGTAAATCTGTTAATAGGTACATGTACTGTGTAGGGTTATGAAATACTGGTCATTTTTCTCTTGTATATCAAAATACAGTACATCTGGATGTTAGGTAAGAGATACTCAGTGCAGAAGTATACAGATTTCCTTACAGCGCAATAATCCAATTTTGATGACTTTAAAATATTTTATAAATCACAAATTTATAATTTAATACAAGATGTAATGCAGATGAATCTTTAGCAGCACTTATCTCAAAGTCTATGTTCAGTGATGAAGTCATATCCATTAATATACTTTGTACCTTAAAGTACATACTTTAGCATGAAGAATTTTTGGCTTCAAATACTAAATGGAAAGATACATCTCTGTATTTAATTCTGTTATATAATTTTGCGTTAAGGATGTTCCACTCCTCTTGCAAATATTTCCTTGTCTAAGAAAATACTTATTTTTCATTAATTAATGCTGTCTTTATTATTTTCTTACTTAACCATTTTATGTCAGCTTTGTCTGGAATTTATTTCCAGGCTTATGCTCCTGCCTTATTGCCTCTTATGCTCTACATTGTCCTTAGTACATTAGTGAAGTTATACATTTGTGGCTTTTTAGGATCTGTTGCCATCTCCTTAAGAGCATGAGATGCTGTGACTCTAAAGGAAATACCAGCATTTGTTTTGAAGATAATTTTAGTTGACAAATATGATTTATAAGGCAGGAAAATCAAACAACAGGTTGTGTGTATTAATGCTCATACTAGTTATTGTAAGCCTGCTTTTGCAATTACTAGAGCTCACCTATAGAGTACAAATTATTAAAAATCTGAAAGAGTCAGATTTCTTTGTATGGTTCACATTTTTGTAATGTTTTTCTAATCTAGGAGGTGTTCTGTGTAAGAGTAAGCCTCAAATTGGTAGATACTTAATTTTGTGTTGAGGTAGTAATACATTAAATATCAGAAATAGCTTGTGCAAATTTTATCCAGTCTGAAACCTTCATTTCTGTAAATGTGAGTTTGCATTTGATGGAATGGAGGATTCCAAATAATTGATCGTTGACATTCTTTTGCATTTACAGGTGATCTTGTTGAAAGAATGACATAGGAGGATTAGCATAGTAAGTGTTAGTGGATTCAGAAGAGCAGGGAGAGACACGCATCTTTTAGATCATATTAGAATTTCTGTTTATTGCTGTTAATAAAGCAATGCATTTCATATAACATATGCTGTTTTTTAAATTATATGGGATGGGGATTAAAAACAGCAGATCAGGGACTTTGCCCTGGGGAATTAAATGAAAAGTTGTTCTGCTTCCTTCATTTGTAACCATTGCTTTAGGCTCCTAAAATGACTTGTTTGCATCATGTAGTAGTGTCTGTCTGTCAAGATGGGTAGCTGGCAGCTTTGTTTGTATGCTTGGTATATTTCAATATGTTTATTCTAAGTAGTAGAAGTGTTAATTACGTTACATTACCTCTAGAAACAGTTTCATCATGTTGCACCTGACACACAACCAAATATTATAACAAAGGCAATTTAAATAGAGTATAATGTTATCTTTTGCTCTCCAGACAATGAAAATGAACAAAAATAAAGATAGTAATCTTTATGTAGTGGCATGGGCCTCTCCTGCTGCTTCAGGTATTTCTAAAGTCTGATAAAACTTGATAATAGGTTTCTTAAAGAGGCTGATATATATATATATATATATATATATATATATATATAGGTAGTATATTAAAATGGTTGAAATATTACAGCGCTCTGTAAGTCTTCCAAACTTTTAATTTTCTTGGCTCATTCTTGCAACTCAAATTCCTTTATGTATGAACTTGTTGGTACATGTTGGTACATGGCATTCCACTGTCAAATTATGTTTTTTCCAAAACTAGTGATGCTTTTCCAGTCTTCTCTGTTCAAAATACATGCTTCACCAAACTCTAACTGTACAATGAGTGCTCTGGGTTTCATCATCACCATTTGAAAGCTGCTTTGAGATTTAAAGGCACATACGGATGGTACAAACAAGTCATTTCAGATCTAGCACATGCAGTTCAAGATTTATAGGTTTACAGATAATAAAATATGATTTGGAAACCTCCTTTTACTGTTTTTGCCATTTCAAGAACTCAGTTCAAGGGTCTGAAAATGGTTTTATGTTTTCAAATCTTGCCTTAATTTTGTGAAACAATTTTTTCTAAGAACTACTAGTGTTTTCTTTCTGTAACTGGTCTTACTTGACTGGCTTATCCTAATACTACCCATCTGCTTTTCCCTGCATTGTTCCTTCATTAAAGGTAGGAAAGTTTTGCAGGAAAAGCAGTTGGAGGCTTGGGGACACGCAGTTATTGCAAGTTACTTTTTTTTAGAATATTTCTGTTTTAATTGAATTAATGTAGACTTACCTTGCATCTTTACTTGCTTTCCATTGTTAGCTACTTACTGTTGACTGTCAATAATAATTTCTTTTTCATCCAGTTCAAAATCATGAAAAGCAAAGCAACAGTGTAATTTATATAAAAAATAATTTTTCCACAACAAAACAGTTTGCATACTGATGGAACTGTAAAGAGACATCTCCTAGTATCTTGCAAACAGTAGGCAGTGTTTTGTAGGATATGTTTTGATAAAATACCATAGAACCATGAAAGAAAAATGTATTAATAGACCTGACTCACAGGATGAGTGGTAACCTTAATCTCTAAACTCCCTCGAATATATTTCTGTGGGCCAGTGTAGAAGATAAAAGAGCTCATAAATGTCTTTCCCTTCTGAGAAGTAAACTGACAGTTTGTCCCTTAGAGCAAATGCACACTGCATCTATCTGCACTGCAATTATCTTGAACTAAATTATCGTCATGGTACTCTGCTAATTTGAGAATATCTTTCACATGAATAAGCTACAGCCACAAAATACCAGTTGCATTTCCTTAGCTTCCTAGTGTCCTTCCAAAGTTGGCAATTTGTGAAGGGGGGAAAGCTGCAGAGAAGGAAATAAAAATTAAAATCCCCAGAAGAATTAAATTCAATTTGTTCATTACCTCTACATCTCCTGAATTTCAAAGAGATTTCTTTCTTTGTAATGCAAGTGAAAAGTGTTTTCTGTAAGCCAGGTAAAGACACCAGTAGGAAGGAAGCAAGACTGAAAATAGAAGCTTGTTGTATACCCTGTACACGTGCATTTCTGTTACTGCTGTGCACTGTTGGGTTGGTTATATTGTGGGGGTTGCATTAACACCAGTGGCAAGCTTGTGGTTTTGATTCCTGGGGGAACTAAGGCTTGCCAGCTTAAGGGAATTGGAGTTCACTGTTCACTGCAGTAACTGGGCTGCAACTGCAAAGGGAGATTGAAGGTAATTTTTCCTAGGGATCTCTCATATGCGGGTGAACACTAACTTCATAGGGTTTTTTTAAATTGAGAATGACCAGTGAACACAATACCTCTTAGCTAGTTTGGGGGCAAACAAGAGCAGAGAAAATGCATATGTATAGAAAAGGGAAGGACTAATGGGAGAGTCAGCTATTAAAAAGAAATGAGGAGATGTAAAAGTTTGATAACAGTAGCTTTATGGACAGTGGAGCTATAAACAACACAAATTTCTAAGACCATGGAAAGAAGGAGAAATTTTCATCCCCTCCTGTTTGAAATTTTTGATAACTTGATTTAAAAAACAACAGTTATTTATGAAAAGTGAGTAATTGTGCATTGAGGAGATGGTTGGAATTCAGTAAAAGAGCATGAAAGTGTTCAGGAGTAATGGCTGGAGTGTAACCATTGGACACATGCATCCTCTGACTTCTGCAATTACAAATCTCAGTTATTTATCCAGGTTGATTCTTTGCACTGCATATTTTTCCTTATCATTCTTAGCAACTGACTTTCAGATTTTTGTTTATGTTGCTTCTAATGTGAATGGTGCTTAGTAGCTGCAGAAATACATCTGAACTTTAGCCAAAGCTGCTGTCAGAAAGATTTCATTATGATCAGTGCCTGAAATGGTTAAAGTGGTTGTGGTTGCTTGGTTTTTTCTAACATATTACAAAACATCCTCTTAGAAGATTTCTTTGCCTTTCTACTGTTCCCAGATATGCTCACTTTACTATTTTGAGGGTTAGTTTATATTTTATATTTTTTGTATTTCATCTGGAAAAAAGTTGTTTTAAATATCATCATCTTACCTATTTCAGTCTTCTGCAGTTTCTCCAACCAGATGCAGCATAGATTTGTACTGAAGTTGTTGCAAGGCATTTTGCGCATTCCTTTACCTCTCAAGGCTTTTCTGCATTTGCATGCTGGATTGTGCTGTCCTAGCAGGGAAGCTATAAATAGACTGTCTGATGCAGTGAGGCAGCTATGCCACAGTGGCCTTGGAAATCTCAGCTTTCACCTGTAACTCTGCATTCCCATTCCCACCGACCTCACTCTTGCAGTAGCAGGATGCAAAAGGAACATAAATGATTGATTGCTGCTGGTGGTGTCTAAAGTCTGAATGTTTTAAATACGATGGAGCAATGAAGAATAGAGTAAGCTGTGAAGCTGCTCCTATAAAAAAGGGGTAGGGATGTAATAATTGCAGTTACTGCAGTGCATTTTATTTTGGTTGTTTGCACAGGAGAATTCTAAATTGACATTATTGATATTTCAGAAGTTAAGTGTTTTAAATCTTTACTTGTTTGCAAAAGTTAGTTTAAAATTTTTAATCATTTAAGTTTATAAAGTACTTGTATGCTTTAAAGTACTATAGAGTACATGTTTACATTGTGAAAGATGTCTTGTTCTCTTACAGTGTGAAAAATTCAAATTATTGTCTCCCATCATATACGGCTTATAAGAATTATGATTATTCAGAGCCAGGAAGACACAATGAGCAGCCAGGCCTGTGTGGCCTGAGTAACTTGGGGAATACATGTTTCATGAATTCAGCAATTCAGGTATGTACTTTGAAATAACATCAGCTAGTGTTATTTCTTGGAAATAGTATCTTGTTATTTTGTCATGTTTCAAAACTAATATTAAGAGATCTGCAAAGTAGCAGGATAGGATTAAAAGTGAAGAAATAATACATCTTTATTGGTATACTTTAAAAGTTGATTTACATAGCTTCATTTATAATGATCAGTGTCAGAAAGACATTTGACTAGTGTTCTACATGAGTCAACTCTTGAAGTGGGATTCTTTGCTTTTTGTACTAATTGCCATGCACATATGTCACAAAAACTGCCTTTTCCTCTTGAAATGCACTTGAGTACTGATTGTAATACAAAAAAGTGTCAAAATGTAGATGACTGATAGCTTACTGAGTCTTTATTTCTGACTCATTATGTACTTTCATTGCACAGGTTAACATATAGGAGCCTTGGAAAATATTGTCCTTTGACCTTTCCTCTCGGAATAGCTGTTTCATGGATGAGATATTTTACAGGAATGTGTTAGCTTGTTTCTCTGCTATGAATGCAAGAGAAATACTAGTATATCTACTGTTCCTCTACCAAGATGAAGAAACCTTACTGTTTTAATTTTAAATGGAAGCTGCAGTTGTAGAATAGTTAACAGTCAGAACTAGGAGTTTGGTTTGGTTTTTGTTTAGATCTTGAACTCAACTTTTGTCATTAGAGCAGGCTTCTGTCAAAAAACTGTTATGTGTATTTAAGTTCTTGTTCACATATTTCCTGCTGAGTATGAAAATATTAGATCTTGACCAAGTATGCTGCAGAGTTATCCTCCTTTCCTCTTTGGTCATTACAAGGGTTCCTGGCTTATGTTTGTGATTCCTTTTATTATAAATTTAAAAAAGAAAACCCAAAAACACAACACAAATATTGCATTTCTTCTTTAGCCTGTTGGAGTAAAAAAGAAATTTCAGGTATATTTGTAAGCTAAGTTTATGAAGTTGTTGAAATTTATTCAAATTAAAAATGTCCCAGAGTGTCATAGTGTGTGTAGATATTTCTATTCCTTCTTTGTGTTGACAATCAGTGAATAATTTGGCCTTATTTTTCTGGAGCCCCCTGTTAGGTAGCTGCAGAGAGCCACAAGCTCTCCCCTTAGTCTTGCCTTCTTCAGGTCAAACTAGTGCATACAGCTCTGCCTTTCTTTATTGTTCTGCCTCTTGACCATGTTGGTGTCCTTTCTCTGCTCTTTCTTACACTGGGGAGCCGTTAACAGGACAGTGCTCCTGCAGCAGCCTCACAAGTTCCAAATGGAGGGGGTGATTTGCTCTCCTTTGCCTCTGACTGCAGTTGCTAATACAGCCCAGTTAGCAGCTGGATACCTTTCCTATGGGGATGAGCAGCAGGATCACATTTCCACAGAAAAGGACCACTGGGTCATATGATGCAAAACAGCTTTCCAGCCAGTCAGCCCCTACCTGTTACTGGTATATAGGGTTATTCCATGTTTATTCCATACTTACTGATAAAAAGCATCCATAAAATTAAACTTGTTTCTAAAAATGTTTCCATGAGGATACTTGAAGAGAAGTTGAACAGTGCAGAAGGTAATTCAATATTTTTTTAGCATGCTACACAAAAGATGGCTAAACGGAAAGGGGGAAGGACACACATTTTGCATTGTCCATTCTAACTAAAAATGCTACACATAACCTCTCTTGATTACTAAATTACATCATTATGCTGTTGGAAAGAAACACATGTGTTTTTGTCTAGTGCGTCAACCAGAATTATGTTTTATAAGTTGAATTCAAAGAATATTCTTGCTACAAAGTGCAAGGTTTTTTATGATTCTACCTTGTTCATCAAGCTATGCTGATTAAATAAGGATAATTTAAATTACTTATTCAAACCTTAATTGAACTGGTATACTTGATTTACATACATGTAATTCAAAGTTAGCCTTTTAGGGTAGAATTCTAAGCATGAATTGTTGCCTTTAGGAGTCTTACACAGCATAACAAACTTGTTACACGTCACATCATTATCCCATTGTGTTAAACAGATTTAATTCTGAGGTCTGCATTTGAAATTATATCAGCTTTGACTTCATTGCTTTTCAGTTACATCTAGAGAATTAAGTTTTCAAATAAGTTCTGAGAAACTATAGCGGAAATTAATAAATACAGGTTTGCTGATTACTAAAACACTGATTACCAGTGCTCTGAGTAAGAAAATGAGGTGTTTATTGAGCAGTGTAGCTTTCAGTTTGGCATGGTAACTTCAATATGTCCTTGAAGGTGTGTTTTTTCAAATGCATTATTTAGTGGCTTTCTTAGCAAGGAAATCTAAAGTATCTTTCAGTTTCACCTACTGTATGTCTCAAAGAAAGTACTGTTCAGAGTTTAATGTTAACTAAGAAATCCATGGAAGTGCTTTTTAGTGAAAGTATGATGTGTTCTTGACACACTAAGGTCTCACAGGCTTCAGTCTTCTTCTTGCCACCACTTGTATCTTTTTTCATTTATATAGAAAGCATGCATTTCACTGTGCTAATTTGCAATTAATTTCATGTCCTATTTTTATCAAAGTAGCGTTGGATTATTCTGGCTGTAATGCCTGAGGCCAGAGCAGTCTGAACATGTTTTGATCTGTCTTAGTCTTGGAAGTAATGAAAAGGTGGGCTCAAATAGTATGTGAATGGCAAAATAGGCAATTCTCCTTGGGCATATTGGGTGCATATACCTGGATGATGGAGCAGAGTACAGGTTTCAAGCACGGTTAGAGATCACACAAATCTGCAGTGAGGAATTGCTGTCTATACCAGATGGGTGTGCTGCCATTCGGAGGGACCTCAGCGGGCTGGAACCTCATGAAGTTCAGCCAAAGGAAATGCAAAGCCCTGTGCCTGGGGGGACAACCACGGGAACCCGTACACACGGTGGTAGGGGGTCAGCGACTGGATGGAAAGCAGCTTGGCAGGGAAGCACCCCAGACCCTGGACAAAAAGCTGAACAAAGAGCCAGCAACGTGTTCCTGTGGCCAAGGCAGACAACAGCATTGTGGGCCGCACTAAGAAAAGTATTGCCAGGAGGCTGAAAGACGTGATCCTTTCCTTCCACTCAGCTTTAGAGTGACACCCCCAAAGTTCTGAGTTCACTTCTGGGCTCTCCAGAGAGTTTAGGGATATCCTGGAGCAAGTCTGGTGAGAGACCACACAGGTGATCAAGTATTGCACCATCTGAGCTGTGTGGAGAGGCAGAGAGGGCTATTTGGCCTGGAGAAGAGAAGCCTCCAGAGTTATTTTACTGTTTTTTGGAAGTACCTGGTGGAGAAAAGGAAACTAAGCCAAACTCTCCTCAGTGGTGCCCACTGAAAGAAGAGGAGGCAGTGGACACAAACTGAAGCACATGCACTTCTCAAATACAGTAAACTTTGTTCTAAAATGGGGCTTGTCAAAAGTGGAATAGAGTCTTCAAGGAAACTGTGAAGCATCCATTCTTGAAGATGCTGAAAACCTATCTGAACAGAGTCTCAAGCAACCTGCTCTAAGTGACCTGTCTTTGAACAAGTGGGTTGGACCAGAGAATCTGCAGAGATGCCTTCTAATCTCAATTATTCTGTGATTCTCTGGTCATCTACTTTATCTTACTTATCCTCCTAAGATGTATTCCTTCACAATTGTACTAATACAGAGTTGTTCATCAGGATAAATCTGTTTTCTTTTAAAGAAATCATTTACTGTAGAGTATTGGATTCTGAAATAATAGGTTCAACTCCATTAACGTGCCAATAATGTACCAAAAGCTCCGCTTTGATCTCTTCCATTCAGTTCATGCTGGTTGTGGTCTTCCTTCAACAGAAGCAGTTTAGTTGATCCATTTTCCAGCTGATTGCCACTTTTCTCAGATCTCTGTGCTTTCCAGGGAGCATTGAGGCCCCTGAGTGTTCACACAGGAGCCATTTCTGCTTCAGAAACCACTGCATTTCTCACACAGCTTCTCTTTGATCTTCTCTCATGTACAGTGAAGATGGTTTGCATCAGAGCTATTATCAGTGTTCCTTGACAAAGAGGGACAATTCCTTCTCATAGCTTGTTCTCCTGAGTCTGACAAACTTGCATGAAGGATCTTACCCTGTAAACATACTAGGCAGAAATGTGAAAATCCTGACAATGTCTTAAATTTTGTTGCAAGTTCTTTAGTAGTTCTTCAATCTGTAGGTAAAGTTAGGCTTACCCCTTTATCCTTCTAAGTGATTATTGTGAAGAGACCTTTGCTCTTCCAAGTAGGGGTTTTCAGTATTAAGAAGCTCAGGACAACTGGAGGACAGATGATGAAGAGATTGGTAAGATCCTCTGTGGGATTAGAGACAGCTGGAAGCTGAATTAGAGTAAGGCCATGAAGGTTAAAATACCACTGTGTATCTCCCAAGTGTTTTTCTATTCCCACTGTTCCTTAATTTAAAAGAAGCAATAATTCAGTATTCTTATTTTGGTTGTATTGGAACTTTTGTATAGTTTTTTTTGGATTGTTCTGAAGGGAGTATTCCATGTATTTATTTTATTTCAGTGTGAACACCTAAGGCATGATGTTTTCTAATTGGGCCTAAATGTCTGCTTTTGCAGATCCAAGCATGAAATAAAACAGGAAAGACAAAAGGAACTGTGTAGATTTTTTAAATATGGGTTCAAGTATTCATAATAATATCTATTTCACAAAAAGTATTTGGAAAGCAGATGTTTCATTCACATTCACTTAGGTACATAGCTATATTCTAAGCAGAAAATAAATTAGAAAAAATGAGTCTCATTAAGCATTGCTGTGCTGCCACCTGTGGATGTTTCCCAAGTATTACTTTCCTGTTTCATTGGGACATTACAGATTAGAGCTCTGTAGAAAGGTTTGGGGTTTTTTTCTTTTACAGTGAAAACCTGCGGGTTCCAAAATTCTCATTTTGTGATTAAAAAATAGGATAAGAAAAAAAGTAAATGTTTTCATTAAAAACATTGATTTTTTTTCCAAGACATTGATTTTTATGGGTTTTTTCCATCAGTGTGATTATATATATCTGACTTCTGAACAAGCTCTGCAATGGGTATTTCAGAAGTTTTCTCTCTTCAGAAAGCTGAATAATATTCCCTCTAAAGTTACTTATGGCTGTGAGTTTACCTAGATAAAAGATAGCATATTTCACCAATGCCTGAAATTATGTTTTTATTGCTCTGTTTCAGTTGCCATAGGCATGTGGAGTTTGGATTAAGGAGCGTATTAACTAAGCGCTTTTTCCATGTCTGGTAGCATATAGACAAAAGTAGGATAGACATGTAAAGTAAATCACTTTTTCTCCTATGACTTGTATCTTCTTTTCAGTCTGGCAGCTCTTGCTAGAAAGCTGAAATATTAAATTTCACTGTCCCTTGCATAAAATTCTTAGTAAGTTGTACCTGAAGAACCAGGACACATAGAGGAATATTCAATTTTCATTTTCTCAATTCATGATCCTACTGTCTCTTTCTCATTTTCCTCAGTTCAGTGGCATGATGGGTAGTGATGTTTTCTTTATTTTGGAAGTTTATTTTTATCATTATTTTTGTGCAATATTCCATATGGGGTGTGAAGAAATGTTTCCTTGTTCCCTTAGGATTATAGGATGATTCGTGGAACTTCAGGAGGTTTCTGGTGCAACCTCCTACTCAAAGGAAGGTTGGCTCTGAGGTCAGAACAGGTTTCCCAGGGCTTTATCCAGTTGGATCTTGAAAATCTCCCAAGAAGGTAGAGCCTCTTAGTTCCACTGCTTGACTGTTCTTACAGTGAAAACTTTCTTCCTTATATTCTTAACCTCTCATGTTTCAACTCATGTCCATTGTTTCTTTTTTTCCTAGTACTTTCCATTGTGAGGAGCCTGGTTCCATCTTCCCCTTAACTTCCATATAGGTATTAAAGGGCCACTCTTGGGCATCCTTCAAACAGTCTCTTCTGCAGCCTGAACAAGCCCTGATGCTTCAGCCTTTTTTCACAGGGCAAGTGCTTCTAAGCCATTGACTGTCTTGGTGGCCCTCTTTGTTCTTTTTTTTTTTTTTTTTCTTCTTATCAGTTGTGTTCATGCAAACTCTTATATCAAAACGATTCCATACTTAGATCACAGAGATTTAGAAGACTATGACTTGACTATTTGTATTATTATATTTACCCCTTTGTGAACATTTCATAGGACTGGTAGACTTGCAAACGTTATCGTAGGCTGGTATTCTATACAGCATTCCAGTGAGGCTGCAGCATTGAGATGTGCATGTATACACAGATAT
Source organism: Poecile atricapillus (assembly GCF_030490865.1). Taxonomy (NCBI): domain Eukaryota; kingdom Metazoa; phylum Chordata; class Aves; order Passeriformes; family Paridae; genus Poecile; species Poecile atricapillus. The sequence goes on along the minus strand of NC_081289.1, from coordinate 44,063,497 downwards.
GCATATATGTGCATGTGTGCATAACACTAAAAATAATGACTTTTTTCTTTTTCATTTTCCTGTGCATCCTAATAACTTTTTTCCAGGTTATTAATATCTAACATGGAAGTATGATTTCAGTGTTTTAACCTTGTCATGCTGAAGATTAACCTTCTCTCCTGTGGTTTGTCTCTTGGAGTTTCTGCCTTCTATTCCATACTTCCCACAATCTTTTCACTAAATGACCAGTTCAAGTTCAGAGAACTTTACAGAAATTTTATTGGTTAAAGAAAACTTGTAGAGACAGCAGTACCTGAAATGAAGTTCCATTCTGTTACCCCTTTAGTTCACAAACAGTTTTCCATAGTTCTGCTGTATTTGTTTGGCTATTTTGGCTGCTAGTATTCTTCACCTCTTGGTATGCTTTTAGTTTACTTATTATCTGTGTTTTGAAACAAACAGGAAAATCCAAATCACTAGGTTGAACAGGACACATAAATATTAACTGTCCAGTAGATTGCCTTGGTTCTAATAGATGCTTTTCATAAGGCTTCCTTGATAACCTACAACATATCACATGAGAAAATAAGAATGTAGGATTCCCTTCTCGTTGGCTTTTGGATGCTTTTTTTCCTCTGACTTTAATCATGATCTTAAATAATTCTCCATTTTCAGCCTTTTCAGAGAGCAAACATGTGTAATCATCTAGCTTTGTCAGTCACATTGAAAAGATCAATGCATATGTGGCCAACTTCATTCGCTCCTTTAGCAGCTACTTCTTAAAAAATTTTGGTATCTGATATTTTAGAAAAATTGTCAGCTCTATACCTCAAAACTTGCTGTGTTGAGATAGACATTTATGCATTCCAGTACTACCATCAGTGTCATCTTATGTTGTAATGTGAACATTGTTAATGGAAAAATGGGAATATCTGTAGTAATCTTCCTAACTCATACTACAAATGTTAATTAATATTCTGAGAAAGTTACAAAACCAATTAATCAGGTGAAAGCTAGAAACTAATAAATTATCTTTTTGGTAGAATCCAGATTGTCAGGACATTATATAATGCTCGACTAACAGACCTGTAGAAAAATACACTATTTTTGCATTATTTGGTTCCCTGTGCTGGACATCATTCACACTAGACTGAACAGTTGAACTGATTTCATCTCCTAAACCAGCCCAGAAATAATCCAGAAGACAACACAGATCTGTCCCCTTACCAGATCTGTCCAGAAGACAACCAGATCTGGTAAGGGGAGTTGGGATCACCACTACTGGAAGCAAAAGCTCTTTGCTATATAGCAAGAGAGAAATAAGATTTCTTCAACCCTGAGTGTCCAAAAGGGTCTGTAATACCAGGAATTTTTTTTTGCAGTGTTGACAGATCCTGAAAGCTTTAGGTGAGGAGGAAGAGAAAGGAAGGAATTTGATGTAGGCATGAAACTCAGCTCTCTACAGCATGTGACTGGTTTTGCTTTGTAATATTGCACAGGTATGATAGGCAGACATAGGAATAACTGGTTTTTGCCCCACTCAATAAAGTTGCAATTCTTCCAGTCTAATTCTTGTATCTTATGCAGTAGCATAAGTGGAGCTCTTCCCCTTGTTTACAGAGAGGCAGACGAGACTGGTGAAATACTTGACCTTTCCTCAAATCTTTTGATAAAGGAAAGAATGCAGAAAAGCCTACAATATTTAATGGACAAACTCAAGAATATATGCTAAGGCATGCCATGGGCATTATTCCTGAGTGATTGAAATATGTTTAAAGGAGTATGAAGAGGAGCACACAAAAATTCAAAGTGAAATTGTAAATCATACTTTAGTGATTACATCCTGCTGTCTCCAAATGCTGAGAGAAGAGACAAACTGGTACAGAGGATAAGTGATTATTTCAATCTAAAACAAGGTACTTGCCTTCCTTGGATTAATTTCAGCTCTAAGCAGCATCACAAGATTTAAAAGAACAAAAGAAGGGCTGCAGCACTGTGATTCGAGGTCTAGTCCCTCTAGCATAGATTGCTGCCTCCAAGAGCATCCATAAGCTGGTACTAGAAAAGAGAAGGAAAAGGCCAAGCATCCTCACCTGCCCTCGCCTGCCAAAATAAATCTTTTTTCAAGCACTGCTCTGAATACGGTATAATTTGAACTAATAAGCCCTGTTGGTTCTCTCTTCCAAGCACGTATGCACTCTCCACACATCTATTACAACTTGCAGCAACAAGTTTCATAAAGCCATGCATGTCTCAAGAAACACCTTGTTTTGTTTGTTTTAAATTTTGATACAAATTATGCTGTCATGCTGTGATTGGTTGGACTGCTCTGTTTTATAAATTTTGAGGCAAGGCTCTTGGCAGATATTATCTGTGCATAACTTGTAATGACAGTTGTAGCCAGTCTTGATTTAGTCATTATTTGTTTCTGGAAAAGATTGTTTAGGGTTTTTTCTCTCTTCCTTCCAGGCACTAGACCTTATAGTTCATGGCTACTTTAACAAAATGAAAACATTCTTTGTTTAGAACTTAATCACTGTTCTAAAAAGTCTGTATTATTTTTTGCAGTGTCTGAGCAACACACCTCCTCTTACAGAGTACTTCCTCAATGATAAATACCAAGAAGAACTGAATTTTGACAATCCTTTAGGAATGCGAGGTGAAATAGCAAAGTCTTATGCCGAGCTTATCAAGCAAATGTGGTCAGGAAAATACAGCTATGTTACCCCAAGAGCATTTAAGGTCAGTAGGGAAATTACATTGAATATACATTGTTAGTTTCAGTTTTGTACTTCTAAGTATATAAAACTTCGAGAAATATGCACAAAAAAGAATTTGAAGTACTCTTTCACAGTACGCAGTCCATTCACTGAACTGGTAAAACACTTGGATGTGTATTTCAGTAGGTGTCACCTGTCCTTGTGCTTTGGTCTTTGAGAATTAGTTTTGACTTCTTGTCTCCACTGAAAAGCTTACCTTTTATAACTACGAATTTTACCTTTTCAATGTGCTGCTGCAGCATCTCAGAAGTATCTTCTCTTTCTAACAGTTAAGGTACCAGAAGTGTTTTACGTTTACTTTTTTTTTTAGACACAAGTGGGACGATTTGCACCACAGTTTTCTGGTTATCAGCAACAAGATTGTCAAGAGCTACTGGCTTTTCTCTTGGATGGTTTACATGAGGATTTGAACAGAATCAGGAAAAAGCCTTATATTCAGTTAAAGGATGCGGATGGGAGACCAGACAAGGTATGGGTTTTGGAGCTGATCTTCTTTGTTTTAGTCAAAGTTTTGTGCTGTAAGGTACTTCCACATGATTATGCTCTGGAAAGTTGGGAAACTGATTATGCAGGGCTTTTTCTGGAAGGCATTTTTAGTAAATAGGGCAAAACTTTAAAACTGAAATCTTGAGTAACTATAAATTTCTGTTTATTTTTAAGATAATGAGGGGGGATGGAAGGATGGTAAAGCCTTTTTTAAGAGTTCATGAAGACCATCTTGTTCAATTCAATGCTGAGTTCAGTTGGGAAAAAAAAATTCCCATTCTGTTGTTCTTCTATTTTTATAGCTACTGTATGCGGCATTCTGTCTCTCTCCAGTACTCTTACTTTAGGGAACCTCTTATTTTGTTATTTTTATTATAAGTACAAGTTAATTCAGATGGAATTTTTAGGTTTATCTGCTTTTGTTTTTCCCCAAGCTACTTGAAATTCACTCTCAGACTATGTAATACCACTGATGGGATCTCTATCCTAGGAAAAGCATACATCTTTTAACCTGTTAGTAGTAACATTCCTTATGGGTCCTTTGGAGTGACATGCCTGTGTTTAAGGTGGTTACTGAGAATGTATCAAGGACTTTCATGATTAATTCTCACTATTCATTTCCTACTACTTTGTCATAACCCAGGTCATGTTTTGTTTACAGGTGGTTGCTGAAGAAGCCTGGGAAAATCATCTAAAGAGAAATGATTCCATCATTGTAGATATATTTCATGGCCTTTTTAAATCTACCCTAGTTTGTCCTGAATGTGCTAAGATATCCGTAACCTTTGATCCCTTTTGTTACTTGACACTTCCATTACCCATGAAAAAAGAGCGCACTTTGGAAGTTTATTTAGTTAGAATGGATCCCCTTGCAAAGCCTATGCAGGTAAGTGGCTTAATTTATGTACAAACACTTTGATTTATGAGGCATTTACAATGAACCCAAGTTCCCTTACACAGTGCAAATTCATAAGCAAGTTCAACAAGCTTTATTTTTCTGATATGTGTTCTGAAGTCTCATTTAGGAAAGTGGGGAAGACTATACATACCTGAGGAAGACTGTACATACCTTGTACAGTTACAAGAAGGAATTAGTAATTTCTTTATGGTTGTGTTAATAAGGCTTCTTTATCTTTAAAATGTATGCAGACATAATTTTTTGAGAGCTGCTGTGCTGAATTTTTATGTTTTTTGTAGAAGTATTTATACACTTAGTCCATAAGACTTAACTTCTTGGTTTCTTAATTAAAAAAGGCAAATATTTGTAATAAGTAGTGCAAAAACCCCCCAGGACTAAATATATTAGGTAGTCTTGAATTCTTCAGTGCTCTCACCTCATAGTCAAAAGAAAAAATTTTAGATGAGATTTATTTATGAAGAGTATCCCTTTTGCCTTTTTTTAGGAAGGGGGTGATATTAACACACCTTAGAATGTCATTAAAAAAATGTACGTAAGGTTATCATAACCAAGTCATGATTAAGTGGTTCTAGCTGTACCTTATACGGTAAATGAGGATAGTGAAATAAATGCAACACAGGCAGTTACACAGGCATCCAAAAAGGCTCTAACACCTGAAAACAGTACCATAAGAAGGAAAGTGGGAGAAAAAAGTTTTCCAAGGCAATATGAGTTGGGGAATTCAAAGGTGAAGGGAATTATTAACTTATAATGGGAGATGAGTCTGCTAGAAATCTAATTGTGAAAATAGGGGACACACAGTAGTTGCACAGGGGACACAAAGTAGTTAAAAACTACTGAAGTAGTCGAACATGATTCATCACGTGAGATGGTTGTGCTGGAATTAATAGTTTGGGAAGAGTACCAGTTCAGTAGAGTTTTTTGTGAGTCAGAACGATTATAAAGCTTAAATGCATACATGCTATACTTGGCAATTAATTACAGAGTTAATAATAGTTTATTTCTAATTAATACTGTCTTTATTATGTGAATAACAGGTAAGAGTTGTGTGTGGAGTTTTATTACAAACTGCAGATGCACTGCATAAGGGAAGCCACAGAGCAGTTTTCTTTGACTTTAATCATCAAGTTCTTTTTGCATGCAAAATGAGAATCTGTTGCCTGCCATTGCTTTTTTCCGTAGTAATACTTTATAAACAACTTGTGTTGTATTATAGGTTTAATAATCTTTTTGATAGTATGTATAGTATTTAAATGCTTAAATAAGGATACTGTTGAAATGCAAATCTTAAGTAATTTGTACTGTTAGTCTTCTTACGGAAAAAGTAAAACAGCATTAAAACCAGCATTATATAAACTAATAAATGGAGCATACAGTGTGTGTGTGTTTGTAAAGTTGTGCAGATAACTACTACATTTGAAACAGCTTTTGGAATTTGTTAGTTGACCTACATACTTTACACCATAAATTTCAAAAGTATGAAAGAAATACGTGATATATGCTGAACATGTGTCGTTTAGGTGTTTTCCTCACGTATATTTGTTCTCTTAAGAAATTAAAATTATATTTTCCTTTTTAGTACAAAGTAGTTGTTCCCAAAATTGGAAATATATTGGATCTTTGCACAGCATTGTCAGCTTTGTCTGGTGTTGCTGCAGATAAGGTAAGAGTGATCTCTTACATAAAGCACAACAAATAACATTTTAGTGTGTATTAGCCTGATTTAACAGTGTATACTCCATTTTCTTTTCAGATGATTGTTACTGATATATACAATCACAGATTCCACAGGATATTTGGCATGGATGAAAATCTAAGTAGTATTATGGAACGTGATGACATTTATGTGTAAGTGTAGTTAACATGCTTCATGTGTCTTTGCAGCTTGTTATTTGCCAAAGATTAAAACCTAGATACCAGATAAAGATTAAACTAGGAGGGGATATTTTTTTATTTTTCCCCTTCATAGCCATATCCATGACTATTGTTCTTTGTATTTCTGATTGTTTTTCTTCTAGATTTGAAATTGCTATCAATAGAACAGAAGATACAGAACAAGTCATAATTCCTGTTTGTTTAAGGGAAAAGTGCAGGCACACTAGCTACAGCCATAGTGGTTCTTTACTATTTGGTCAACCTTTTCTCATAGCAGTGCCTAGAAACAATACTGAAGATAAACTGTATAACCTGCTGCTGCTAAGAATGTGGTAAGTTTATTGTTAAATGAAAAATTAGTTTGTTAAGAATAACGTTAATAGTTGAAGTCAGTAGGTATGTACTTTCATGTGGCTTTCTAACATAGTAATTAGATTTGATTAATTTTATTTGCTTTCTGATGAATATTAAATATAAAATTTTAGCCACTAATGTGGATTTTAGTTTGATTTTTTATTAGCATGACCTCATCCAAAAAATATTTGAGAAGACAGTAGAGAGTCATTCTGTATTGTTAAATAATTCTCTTGTATGCTTAGCTGTTTGTTAGGTCTTGGTAAAGTGGAACTATTTTCCAGTTATTCTGCTATACTTCCTGTATCTACTGTTCAAGTTTATATACTAATTTATGTTGTAAAAGTACATGGTAGACACTTTCTGAAACTAGACTAGGATTACTGTTGTTATATAGAAGATACTAAAATCATATAACCTCCAATCTAAATTCTTCTTTTTCTGTTGATTTAACCTTCTTTGTAAAATGGTTAATGAGGAGCTAAAAAAAATGAATTCTGGACAAACAGAGAGTGAGACCAAGAATCAAGTTGTCTCAGATGAAGTAGCTGCCAAAAATACACAGTCATGTACAAGCAGGTTTTGTACGTGCTTTTGAAACTAGACACGTTTGGCAATAAAACCGATAATCTGAGTCAATCAGAAAGGAGTGCAGAAATACAGTACACTAGCAAGGACTTGGGATAACAGTTTCATTACCAGTTTGAACAATGAAAATTACTTAACAATCCCTTGCTTCTAACTGTTGCTTTCACTTGTTACATTTAGCCGATACGTAAAGACATGTACTGAAAGTGAAGACACTGAAGGTTCCCTGCATTGCTGTAAGGACCATGGTATCAATGGTAACGGCCCAAATGGAATACATGAAGAAGGATCTCCAAGTAAGACTGGACTATCTAAACTTGCTTAGTATTTGGTGTTGAATTTGAAATGCAAGTTAACTCTCTAGTGTTTTTCAATTACTGTCACTCTGTCTCATTTCTTCCTCTTTATTCTTCCAATTGCTTTAGGTGAAATGGAGACAGATGAGCAAGATGATGAATCCAGCCAGGATCAGGAACTTCCCTCAGAGAATGAAAACAGCCAGTCAGAAGACTCAGTTGGGGGCGACAATGACTCTGAAAATGGATTGTGTACTGAGGATACTTGCAAAGGTCAACCACTCACGGGGCACAAAAAGCGATTGTTTACATTCCAGTTCAATAATTTAGGCAATACTGACATAAACTACATCAAAGATGATACCAGGCATATTAGATTTGATGATAGGCAACCTAGGCTTGATGGTAAGTCACAGGGAACAGAGTGGGCAATATTTGATTCTGATACTCTTTTCTGACTCTCACATTTCATTTTCTTTGTGTGCTGTTGGATATATTTTTCTTTTAAATAGTAAATTCTGTATAACTAACATTTATTGCTGTTGACTTTTTGAAAGGCATATTATTTTATGTGCTTCATATCTTTGTATTAAATTCATTATAGCATTGTTTAATTTATTTTGAAGAGTGTTTGCCCAAAGTTAATACAATTTCATGTAAAGCAAGAAATAAGATAAAACATTTTTTTTAATCTTAGAAAGATCTTTCCTTGCTTTGGATTGGGATCCTGAATTGAAGAAGAGATATTTTGATGATAGTGCAGCAGAGGTAAGCTGTTTATGTTGCTCCCTTTTCCAGCACAAATAGAAATTAAACATAAAAAATGCAACTTAATTAGTGTGACATACAAGGTTGTAAGTCTTCTTCACAAGAAGAAACAACTGTATCACTTTTTCACATTATTCTTAGTAAATATGTTGTTGTAAATAAACTTTGTATATACATCCAAGTAATTAGCAAATCTGAGGCTTATGAACTGGGAAGTGAATCTGAAGCTGTGGCAACTTTTTACTTGAATGGTTTCTGATCAGTTTTTCCATATATAGGAGCTTTGTAGTTACTGTTTATAGTAAGACGACATCACTAAAATGAGTTTTGTTTCATTTGTTCTCTTAACTCAAGAAATACTTCTCTTTAGGATTTTGAAAAACATGAAAGTGTGGAATATAAGCCTCCCAAAAAGCCTTTTGTGAAATTAAAAGATTGCATTGAGCTGTTCACAACAAAGGAAAAACTAGGTGCTGAAGACCCATGGTAAGCACAAAAAATTTAAATTATGTTCTATGGTGGATTTCTCAAAATTAATTCAAACCACACTTGAACATAGTTAAGCAGTCGATTTATTAATGGTATTTTGAATCTTGTTACTTCAAACGTTGTTGAAAATTCTCAAAATGCTTTGTTTTGATCCATTACTTAACCAAAATTTTTACAATGTACAGAAGGTTATATATGTAAGGAAGACATTTAACACATTCGCAGTTCAGAAGAAGGGTCAGTACATAAGGTGCTCTAGTGTGTGGACTGTGATGGACAGCGAATGAATAATATTGTGACAAATTCAGTGCAGTTATTTAAACAAATACTCCTTTCTGAGATGAGAGAGGTTGATGCATACTGTAGTTTCTTTATGCAAATACATAACTTGCCTCGCATCGATACATGAAATAGGGATAAACATATTGTGCATAAACAGCAAGTTTATGGGATGGGGATGTTTGTAGAACACATGTTCTAGCCATTAGGTTTTTGGCAGAGACTTTCATTCTATTGATGGTTCTTCCAGATTATAATTCGGAATCATATCTAAATATTCATAATTACAGTATGTTCCCATCAGATCCTTTTTTCCAGGAGTTTTCTAGCAGATAACAATCTTTCATCAACACCTAAAGCTCAGAATTAAGTTTGAAAAGGAGTCTTCCAATTTTTCTTCTGCAAATACCTTAAAGTTTTGGAGATCTCCAAACATTGTCACCAGAGTGTCTCCTATATTTGTGCAGGGTAGGGATTTAACTTACAAAATCTCATTTTTTTTTCTGGGTTTGCTAGATTATACAACATCACTGGATAGACTGTTTGAGATACCATTTAACTCAGGTATGGTGAAGCACTTCCATTTTGGCAGCACATTTTAAGCAGAGTATTTTAACTACTAAATACAACTGCAGAAGTCAAGCAGCTGCTACTAGATGCATCTCACTGGAGGCCATTAATCACATTTTTCTTCATTTGTTAGGTCATCACAAGTCTAATCTACAAGAGTTCATCATCCCTAGTCCAGCACTGTTTGTATTCTACATGTTCTAAGCCAACTGGGAAAACAGATTTTCAATTCCAGCCTGCCCTTACAGTTCTCCTATTTTTTTGTCATTTTCTGATGTTGCTATTTATTTAAAGCCGCTTGTGCAGTCTTTTAATTAGAGCTCATCTTTTTTCTTTTTTCCCCCCCTAGATTTTTACTTGTTAGATGCCAAAGTGTAGAATATGCAAACTACTTCACAGAAGAGTTGCTTCTAGTCATTCTTACTTATCTTCCTCCCTGAGCATTCGTTGCTGAAAGATTGAAGTATGCATTGCAGGGAACAGAAATTTCTAAGTCACAGCCTGTTTAATACTTGCCTACTAAGAGGGGAGGTTTCTAGTAATGAGTTTTTCCAGGTTCCAGTAGTCACTGTTACCTGATTTTATATGGTAGATAGGATAGAATTTGGGTGGATGGATGAATTTGGAAATTGAAACTTGAAGGAACCACAGTTGTCTGGTTTTTTTGGGCTTTTTTTTATGGTTAGTTTCATAACACTTGATCTTTTTTTTATATATATATAAAATATAAATAAATATAAAACAAGAATGCTGTGTTTTAACTAAGGATACAGAGATCTGATCAGGGATATAAGGGATGAGAATCCAATATTGGGGAATGCTGCTTCTGTTTTTAAAATTATGTTGACCTTCACTGGGATCACACTTGCACATTTTAAACTGGAAGGGATATCTATGGCATTAGTAACAGAAGGTGAAAAGTGTGTGGTTTTTGCTCATTCAGTTCCTTCCATGCATGTGACTTTCTCTTCAGTAATGTATTTTAACATACATACGGACTACAGTTACTTAAAATTGATGTTTTCCTTTTAGGTATTGTCCAAACTGTAAAGAACATCAGCAAGCTACTAAGAAGTTAGACTTGTGGTCACTGCCCCCCGTACTGGTAGTTCATCTGAAGCGCTTTTCCTACAGCAGATACATGAGGGACAAGTTGGATACATTGGTTGACTTTCCAATAAAGTAAGAAATTGAAATATTTTGATGTTAGAAGTGTGAAAGCATGACTAGGGGCATGTGTTTTAATATAGCAATTACATAAAATGGGTTTGCTCTCAGCTTCCATGAGAGGATCCAGTAAACTAATGACAAAACGTTTCTGAGTTAAAAGTGTAAACCTGGCAAAATAATAATAATAATAATAATAATAATGTACAAATACGGAAGATTGCTGATTCCTGTTCCATTTCTCGCAGAGTGAAAGAGATGCACTGGCAGAGTAGCCTGGTGTATTTTTCCAGGCCATATAAAGGGCTCTGAGACCACCAAACTGGATAAAAATGCTATTAACATTGACTTTTGGTTGGGTTTTGTTGCTTATTTTATTTTGTTTTGTTTTGTTTTTTAACAGTGACTTGGACATGTCAGAGTTCCTTATTAATCCCAATGCAGGGCCTTGCCGCTACAACTTGATTGCTGTCTCCAACCACTATGGAGGAATGGGAGGAGGGCACTGTAAGTTGATTTCAAGTGTCATCATTCTAGGTGACAGCTTGCTTTCCATGTTGATTTTGAAGTACTGATCACTTTGAATCAATGGTGTTTTCCAACAGTTGAGGGACAATTTATTTTTCGTTCCCTTGAAATGCTTTCACAAGTATTTTAACACAAAAATCTGTGTGCAATGAGCTTTCAAGGGTAATTGTAGGTTCTTTGATACTTCTAGCAATGCTTATTGTGAAATAATATGAGCTATTGTACTCTTAAAACTGATTTTGTCTTGCTTCTCTGTATTTTTGTTTGTTGTACTTCTCCTTGAAAGGAGAAAAAATGACTAAGGGATTGTATTTTGACTGTTCTTTTCAGTATACATTGTTTTTAGAAGGCAAATGTTAGTGATTAAACTCTCTGCTAAAAATAAAGTGTTAAAGATGTTTAATAGTGATAATGAGGTTTAGTTAGTTAAATATGAAGTGTTTGACAGTAACACACACTGTGTATTACAACTGATTGTATTACATCTACGGAGATACAAAATCCTGAGACATTGTACTTTCTTGTCCTAGATACTGCTTTTGCAAAAAATAAGGATGATGGAAAATGGTACTACTTTGATGACAGTAGTGTGTCCACTGCAAGTGAGGACCAGATAGTGGCAAGTATCTTTTATGTTTCCAAATTTGAGATTGTTGGTGTTTTCTTGTCAGGGCAGAAAAAGTGAAGAGTAAACCACGAAACCTGTTAAATTTTTAGGCAGTAGTTTGTGTTCTTTCAAAGGACCATACAAACCAAAAATGTTTTACTACAAAATGCAAAAATAACTTACATAAACAGTCTGGATTTCTTTGTAATTTTACCTTGTATACTTGGAAGCAAAGAAAAAGAGTTAGTAACCTGGATTGTAAATGTTTTGTAAATTGTAAATGTTTTGTTTGAAGCCTCTTGAACATACTCTACTACCCTCTTTTACAGTCCAAAGCAGCGTATGTGCTCTTCTACCAGAGACAGGACACTATCAGTGGAACTGGCTTTTTCCCACTTGACCGGGAAACTAAACAAGGTGCTTCAGCTGCCACAGGCATCCCACTAGAAAGTGATGAAGACAGCAATGAAAATGATAATGATATAGAAAATGAAAATTGTATGCACACTAACTGATGGGAAGAACTAGAAGCCATAAAAGAGACTCTCTTGCTGGGGATACGGATTGAAAGAGTGAAAATGCCCACCAAATTAAGAATAAAAATCTGAGATGGGGAGTTTCAGATAATAGAATGTAAATCTTTATTACATTTTAATATGTGCAGAACTTGAAGTGAAACAATAAAAACTTAAACAGAAATTGTCTCTAATGCATTTACAGTCTCATATTCACAAGGTATATATAGGAAATCACAAATAAACCCCTTTTAAGTTTTCTGCTGCTGTTCTGATGGATTATGTTTTCTTTTGTTTTGGATGTGAATTAATAACTAAAATATTAAATCTGTGGACTTCTGACATTAACTTTCCTAGTACTGCAAGAATACTACTGCCAAGTCTAGTTTCTGGATGAATATATACATGTTCCTTAGGCTGCCAACAGACTACAAGTAAAAATGTCATAAATACCTAAAGTAGTTTTCTTGAAACACCAAATTTTTGTTTCTCCCAATTTTTATTTTTTTTTCTTTTTAATTTGGTCACAATAGAAGAAATAGCTTGAAAAAGGTGTTTTAACCTTTTGTGACATAGTGGAACATCCAGAATATTACGTTCATCTTTCTTCTGCTGTGGAACAGGTTCTGGATTTCATGCTGCATTAACAAAAAAGGTTTTCAATTAAATGTAAGTATCCATTGTTGCTTGTTGGAATCTACTCTGCAGACATAATTCCTGTTATCTTGCTTCTAAGACATGCATAATTTTTTTATCTGATAACAGTCCAAAATTTAAATTGTGCTATAAGTTCTCTCTCCCCAGTTTTTGCAGTTTGACAGCTTGCAAACTACTCTGTTAAGGCCAGAGTTAATAGTATTCTGTATCCATAGTAATGACTGTGTATCAGGCTTAGTTGAGAATTTTTTCAATATGACCCGCCTTTAAATTGTTAATTTACAAAATCACTTTAAAGGTAGGCCTGTTAATTTTCTTTGTGTATTCCGGATGGAATTCACCATAGCCTTACAGTGTATCTGAAAAGGTAACTCATAAGAGAATTGGCATTTGCATGTTCAAGTCAGAACCTGTACAGTATACAAGGCATACAAACTCCAAGTTGGATTTCAGTTAACTGTGTTCAGGGGTCCAGGATGCCAAAATAAGTGTGACAGTTCGAAACATTTTTTGATTTGCTGCTTTCCCATTGATCTAGTTGGAAGAATGTATTGTTGATTTGCATACAATACTGCCTTTGAGAGGGGCTCTTAAATGTGGGGGCACATGTCACATATCTACTACCTGGAGAATTGGTTTGTGTCCCACTGTTTAAAATTTAAAAAAGAAAAAAGCAAAAAGTATGATGTTCTTCACTTGAACTAATCAAATACAATAAGTTATAAATTGTGTATTGTAAATAAAAGTTCACTCTGTGAGTGCACATTTTGGTAAATTATTTATTTATGTTAGCATTAAAAAGTTTAAAAAATTGCATTTGACCAGGATATAAATGAGATGTTGGACATGGCTTTGCTTTATACCTTGATATTAAAACTGGTGTTTCATCCTGGTATTTTAAAGCTGCTTTGAGGTTTGTTTTTTTTTTTAATGTAAACTAACCTCCTGCATGACAGAGGTTAAAATTTTGTCTGCACTTGAGTTCACTTGGGTTTACATTTGAAATGCGCATGTTTATTTATACAGATTTCAATAAAGCTATTCAAGGCCTTATTTAGTGTTCTATTTTGTTACAAATTCTTTTCCCACAGTGCTTGTGTCATGGGTAGTCATTGAGACTTACATTCTCAATTACAAACTGGTTATGTAATGACCAACATAGAACAAGATTAATAGTATTTCAAGTAGATAACATATATAAAAAGGTTTCCTGTCATTGGCCCTAAAATATGTATAAGGCTGCAAAAACAATATTGTAATTTTGTTTGTAAAAGTAATGTTGTAACAATAATCAAATGCAAATATACTAATTGTGAGATAGCTGGGAAATTAGGGAATATATTTAATATATTTGAGATTAGACAAACCTATGGGTTCCAAGCTTTTGGAAGTAATCCTAGAGAAAAAATCAACTCTTTGAATTACACATACAAAGAGCCCCCCCCTATATTCATGCTACCATTTTTTCCATATCTTGTTGGCCTAGAACTTGTTTGGAAAAGCCACACAGAGCAAAGGTTCTGATTTGACTTACTTTTTAGGAGTTTGTAGATTGGAGCTTTAATATCCAATAACTCAGGGGCCCAATGCACTTCATTCTCCCTTTGAAAATGCAAACACACGCACAGAACATTATATTTGATGGAATACGTAGACATAGATGGATTCTAATTTTTTGTATATAAAAATTAAAATTTGCTAATTTTAATTTGGCTTCCAAGATTGCAAACACACAGTTTGTATAATCAGCTTCCTAATCAGAGATAAAAATCAGTAATATCTCTATTAGAGTGTCTCAGAGGTTTCTGGGAATTCAGTCAAGTTGTGAGTTTTATAAAACATATTCACATGTAAGATACAATTCCTCCAGTGGGAACATGCTTTAAAGTACAGAAAGTATATTATTTACAGTGTTTATTAAAAGTTATTCTCAATTCAGCTTTTATATGGTGAAGAGGATCCTAATACCTGTTTTGAATCGTGTCAGATAAAAATCTACTGTGCTTTTTTCATCAAAAAGTTTTCTGTCAATAAGTATCAGCATAAACTTTAAAGTACAAGATTCAGTTAATTTTGTTAATGTGACAGTCACAGAAACAAAACAGAATAGGAAGCAGAAGACAGCTTGCAATTCCCACTTACTCTGGATTTTGTAACAGTAATATGTCATTTAAAGCCAAGCTGTGTGGGATAGAAAAGTAAAGAAACACTGCCCAGGACCTCTTATTTTAGTTGGCTTCAGACAATGTTCTGGATGTTTTGGTGCAGATAGCTCCTGATCTGTCCAGCTAAAGTCAAGTCATTCCTGGCACACTGAAGTAAGCTGAAGTTTGCACCTTTAGAGCTGATGAGATGAGAAAAACTGTCAGATGATGTGGAAACATCTGTGGCATCTGCAGCTACTTGCTATTGGGAAGGCCACAAGCCCATCTAGGTTTCCCAGGAAGTTAGCTCTGTGTTACTGAGTACACTGTATTTTTTCAAGATATTTGAAATCTTTAGAGGGAAATCAGTATAGCAGGCAAAGAAATTAATTGGCAAACCCACTAGTTTTCTTTTAAAACTTCTTTCTTTGATGTCGGTTGCAAGATACAGTTTTTCATTGTTTCTAAGTACTAGTTACTTTGACAAGGAAAATCGCCATAAATGTAGTGAAACAATAGGAGAACTATATTTGATAGAATAAGCATATTCTTAGTCTGCAGGCAAATTGCTCTCGTCAGATTTTTTTAGTTCTCTTTCCCTGGGGGGTAAACATTGAGAAAACAGTTCCACTTCTCTAGTTCTAAGATTGCATGCTTTACTGGCATCATGTGCTCCTGAGGCAAGCAGAGAGACCTGTCTTACTGAAAAGAAATTACATCTTGGAATAACATGGAAAGCCAGAATAGTCCAAATGTGACAAATTTATTTAAGGAATGAACTGAGTTGCTATATGCCAGGTAGCGTTAACAGTCATCTTGGGCCAAATTATGCAACAGTTAATACAGGACTCTCTATTGATGAAGAATTCACATCAGTCTATATGGTTTAATGAAAAGTAAATTTTGTTATTTCTCAGGGCAGTAACTGCAAAGACAGCTGATAATATAGACGCACCTAAATTATTTCAGTACTTGGCACTTAATTGTCACTTTAAGTATCACAATACTCTCATCAAAACATGAATGTTATATGGTATCATCCAGCACAAAGTTTAAGAAATTACCAACAACCTCAAAATAATTTCCATTAGGAAGTCATTGTGGAATAGAGATGTTGAAGAAGTTGGTGGCACTTGGTATTAATGGTTTTTTTCAGTGTGCAAAATATTCAGATCATATCTACAGAATGTGGAAAGTAGTAAATACTTTATCTGTAGCCCCCCCCTGTGGACAAGCAATTCAGCAGTGAAACAGTGGCACAAAAACTAGAGTCCTTGGATACAGAAATGAGAAGTTGGCTTAATCTTTCTGGGTCTCCAGTAAGAAGGCTGTAAAAATACCCTATTTGAGTTCCTACCTTTGAAAATCCTACCTTCCATTGTAACCTGGGACACATTATAGGAAAAAAAGTTATAACCCTGGAGTAAATACATTTGCACTAACAGATGGGGAGAAGAATTGCATTCTCAGAAAGACTACTCAGAAGTGTCTCAATTTGCATGCAATGCCTTATGAAGGGGGACTTTATGCAAAGAGTCTTGGAGTGTAGGGAAACATTCAAAGAACTAGTGGTTCAAAACTGGAACATGACGATCTGAAAACAGAGGTAAGTGTTTTATACAATTACTTTTTTAAAAAGGAGAAGGAAGATACTGGCAGAACAACCAGCAGAGGCAAGTGGTGGGTTGTTCTATTAACTCTGGGTTAGATGCCTTCCCAGGACTACCGAGGCAGATATCCTGTTCTTTTCAGAGGAATGTTCCTCCTTCTTTAGACCTAATTGTACCCATTAAAAATCCCATAGAAGTTTTGAATGGAGGCCTCAATGTGTACGTATCTGCTCTGAGCTCACCATGGTTTGAGGGAAGGTCTTTACTCACTTGCGTTGTAATTCATGAATAGGAAAATAAAACCCATGTTCTTGTTCAGCATAACGAATGGTATGACTTCCCTTCCTTCACCATGGCTTCCAACTTAAACTCCTGAAGCCACTCTAAACCCTCTGTTAGACTGTCCTAGTTCTGGCCAAGGACATGAGGGATGGAGGCTGGAGCCATGTGTGCATGGCCAAGTCATTGTGCTATTCCATATTATCTTACATCATGGCATGGGGCAGGGAAAGGGCGATCGTTCCTTTTTCCAGGGAGCAGTGGGGTAACAATTGTCCTGACCAGAGGGTTTCTCAGCCATTGTTTTTCATTGTTTTGGACTTGGGGGAAAACAGGGCACGAGGAGGGGTGGGGGGGTGGGGCATTTTTTTATTTGTCTTGGAGCTGCACAGCACCAGGTTTGGTTGCTTGGTCATACATTTTTTGTATGTAAATCGCCCTCTTTTTTGTATACTTGCCTCAGTTTTGGAAGACAGGTGTCTGCTAGGGAGGACAGGAGCCTCCCTCCAAATTACTATAATTTTGAAATCAAGGGCTCTCAGGCAGAGATCTGGGGATAGGAATAACAGTTCTTTACTACTATTTATAGCAAGGCAAACAAACAACAATAACTACAACATTAACAAGAAAACAGAACCAGGGACCCCGTGACAGCCTTCTCGGCTGAGACGCGATGGAGGAGAGGTTTTGTTTCACAAACCCCCTCGGGCGGGCAGTCCCGGTGCTCCTGCAGGGCTCCGAGGAAACAGTCAGCTGGAACAGCAGGGATGAGCTGAGATCCTGGGCTGGTGGATGAGGTGGATCAGCAGCTCCGCGGCGGTGCCTGGCACTGCCACACGTCCCGGCAGGACAAGGGGTGCGAGGCTCAGCAGCGAAGAGGGAAGGAGAAGCAGCAGCAGCTCCATCTGGGTGATGGTGAATTCCCTTCTCCCCGCAGCAACAGCTCCCAGCGAGTGTCTTTCTCTGAAGCTGAAGAAGTCAGCAAAACTGTCCCCGCCTTCCCTTTTCCTGCCCCACTTCCCCCCTGGGCCCAGCCAAACTCTTTGTGTCTCTTTGTGTTTCTCAAGTTCCCACCAAGTACCCGCAGTGAGGTTTTCCCCGCAACTAATGGGTAAAAATTCCAGAGCCAGAACTAAAGGAAGGACACCTAACCCCCAACAATACTTTTGCTATTAATAGTGTTGCTGATAATCTTATTGCCGTTTCCAGTAAATTGTTCTTAGCTCAGGATCCCTACCTTTTTTCTCTTTGACTAGAGGGGTGGGGAAGGGGAGAGCCTCTGTGGGGCCTTATTTCCAGTTAGGCTTAAACCATGAGAAAGACCAATGATTTATTATCGTTTTGTCAAAGTAACACTTTACTCCAGTTTCAGCCTAAACCAAAACATACATCTCCCTTTTCCTTCTTTCTTTTCCATTCCTGAAGAGCATCCTTGCCTCTCCATGACAATTTCTGTTAAAACACAATGACCCATTCAGGCATACTCATTGAAAAATGAGTAGTTCCTTAAAAATGAAAATGAAAACCTACATATCGTGAAATCGGTAAGAGGTCTGCAACCAGCTCTGGGGGCACAAAGACATTTTCCACAGCAAAATGAATGCTGTCTGGAAAGACTTCAGATGAACTATGCTTGTTTTCAACATCTGTCAATGTTCTAAAATATGTATTATGCTCTGGGTATTGTGTAAATGTGTCTTTTGCCTGAGGAGAAAGTCTGTAACACAAGGGACTGTAATCAATGACTCTGTATCATCTATACCTATTAAAAGCAAATACAAATAACATATTGATTTTGACATAGGAAATAATGCCTTAGCAGATGTCTTCAGAAAATTTAACCTTAGCTATTTATATAATATTTTTGAGATAAGGTAGTGCAGATTAAAAGATAAATCAAAGAAGATTGTAGTGCTACTTAATATGGGAAGTATTGGGTTCTCTGTGTAATCTTTGAAATTTGGTTTGGGTAATGTAATGATCAGTCAGAAGCTGTAATTTAGGAAGCTCATTTTTATGATGCACATTGTTCCTGTAATATCAGAGAGGAAGAAATAGTGCAGAACTGTGAATGCATGTAAAAACAATGAATCACACTAAGACAAGCCAAGGAGAAGCATTATACAGTATGAATAGAAAAGAAGAATGTAATGAGAAAGTAGCTGTAGGATACTACTAAGGAGGTGGTAGAGGATTTCAAAAGGAGCAGTGTCCTGTGGTTAAAAAAAGCAGCTACTGGAAAAGTCATTAACAGGCAATCAAAAATTAAAATCTTTAATAGTGGTTGTTTTTCTTGCAGAGATACAACAAAAAAGTAATTTGGTTTCTAGCAATGGATTTAACTTCTTAGTGAAACATAATGGTAAACCCAAAAGGAAACAATCTAGAGGTGATTCCAGCACATTATGAAGTTTGGTAGCAGAGTTCCTAATAATTTTTAGGAACTAGTTTACAAAGGAAGGTTTGAAATGTCCTGAAGGAGGAAAAAATTAATCACAGAATCAATCAGATTGAAAAAGACCTCTAATTGAACAGCACTGTATCAACTAGATCATGGCACTAAATGCCATGTCCAGTCCTTCTTAAACACCTCCAGGGATAGCGACTGCATCACCTCTCTGGGCAGTCCATTCCAACGTCCAATAACTCTTTCTGTGAAGAAATTCCTCCTGATTGTCAAACCTAAACCTCCCCTGACACAGCTTAAGACTATGTCCTCTCATCCTGTCATAAGCTGCCTGGGAGAAGAGGCTGCCCCCCACCTGGCTACAACCTTCTTTCAGGTTGTTGTGGAGAGTGAGTGACCCCTGAGCCTCTTCCAGGCTAAAGAACACCAACTCCCTCAGCTGCTCATCACAGGACAATGAAATGTAAATTTCTTTGAAATTCTACTGTTGGTAAGGCTGGTTTTGGCTTTCTGTGACCTTGTCTCCTAACAAACTATGGCATTCAAGCCCACCAGACATTTGTATCACCCATAACAAAGTGTGGCTGAGTGGGTCAGTAGAGCCACTTGGTGAAGAGTCTGTCAATACTTAGTACATGTCAACTTCTAATTTTATAATTCTATTGTTTATCAAATGTTCTTAGATCATGGCATGGTTTAGTTCGTTATGACTGAAGCAGGGAAGCAAGGCCCTTAGAAATAAACAGCCATAGGAATCTACTGATGACCATGCTGTCAAAAGGAAATAAGGTTTCAGACTGGCTGAACAAGTTTGACATCCCACTTAATGATCTGTTCAGTAGCTCCAGGGCTTGGCTCTCAGGTGGAACAGTGAGTATTCAGACCTGGAATTTCCTATGCCCTAGCCAGCAGGTAGCCAAGAGCACATCCATGCACTGATGTGAGGAGACAGACAAGCTCATCCACTGTGCCCTGGGAGCAGGTTCCAGCAAGTGGCTGCTATTTGTGAAATACTGAATACAACTTGTAGAAATGCTGCCAAAATACCAATATTAACTAATGAAATTAACGATGTAATTGCCACATGTATGCATCCTTGGTTATGGATGTCTCTGCTAGCACATGACCCAGGGGGTAGATACATACAGTGATATCGCCCTGCTTTCTTGGGAATGCTTATTCACATGTGGAGGTGATCTGGGTAGCCATTTTACTACAAAGGAAAACATTTGAATCTTTATGACTGGATATCTTTAGCTGTCTTCCAAATTTTCTGAGAAGTAGGTTCATCCTGTTTAGTTGCTTGGATCCAACCTGAGTAACAAAATTTCTTTCAGACTGCTGCTTATAAATACAACCACACATGAACCTCTACAAATATTTATCTCAAGGGAAAAGTCCTCTGAATTAGATAAGAAGTCTATAATCTTCATAAAGCAACAAGGATAAATGCAACACATAAAGTAAACAAAAGCCTCTACAAGCAGCAGTTCTTAATTCAGATCTTTTCCATAAGAAATTTCTAATCCTCATGGGGTTTATAGAAAGAACTGACTGCCTGTAAAAGAATGGAACAGTCCCAGTTCAATTATCTTTGCCAACAGTTGTTCTGGAGGCTCTCACAACTAAATGGCCACACTGAATCTTTTCTAGGTTGGCCTAGTTAGCTACAAATTACCTTGGTCATGCCAGCAGTTAGCTGTGGCAGTGTGAGAAGAGAAGAATTACCTATATAGTGTGCTAGCCACCATGCTACTTATACAAGTATAGTGAGTGTAGCTATTTCTATCATCATTTTTATGTGTTTTACAGATATGACTGCAGTCCCTGCTACATAGAGGCCACCCCTGACACAAAGCAACTAACATCCATTCAGCAGGTGCAAACCCTTCTGTAGTAATGGTATCACTCAGCTGCCTCAGGGCTGCAATCTGGAATGATTATCTTAGAGAATTCACCAGAGCCTGCAGAAAGCATCCAGTGACTTCTCTCTGCAGCAGCAGCCAAAAAAAAATCATTTTTACACAGGGGAACACCCTTCTCCTCTGTGGTGTTGCTCTGTGAACAGTAGATTGTCTGAAGGTTACTAGGTACTTCCATAATATTCATACAAGCTGAAGAAGGTATAAAAAGGAAATGATTAAGATGTAGGAAGGTTTTTGGCAAACAGATGAGAGAGCAGCAAATAAAGAGATTGCAGCATAATGCAAATTACTGACATTCTTGATGGGCATTTTTAAGTTACACATCCTGCAGTCAGCATGAGATAACCAGGAAAAAACTTCTTCCAAGGGTGTAGATGAATGCACTGTCGACTGGAAGACCTCTGGATCAAATAAAAGTGCCTAGAATCACTATTGCTTTGCTTCAACACAACTATGCCTTTATCTCTAAATCAAAATTCCTAATAAAATACTTGAAGATTATAATAAATTATCTTTTTAAGTGCAACATCACTGAAGTTTAATCTTCTGACTTACCTGATGCTGTGCTAATTGTTGAGGTGGTAAGGATGATCAATGTTGGGTTTTTCTATGTAAGTCATGTAGCCCCTCCACCTCTATTTTCTCTAATAGTTTCTCTATTTTCTCCACCTGACAGAAAAAAAATATATCATGAATGGGCTGCATTACACATCATGCAGGGAAAAATCACAGATGAACAGATATTAAGTCTGTTATTTGTGTAAGGAAATGTAAGACAAATTCAGCTTAAAGCACAGAGTAACACTTGTTTCCCAGGCCAGCCACATACTTCTGTGTGAGCTGAAAAGTACTAAGAGCATGGGAGGTGCTGATAAAATTTTGTCATTATTATGTCTCTGTTGATCTGTTGTTCTATTGCCAGCTCTGACACAGCAATAAATTAATTCAAGCATTTGACAACAGTTCTTTCTCAAAAAAAGATGTTACTAGGTGCAGCTGATTCAATTACCAGCACTCAAAAGGCCAATAAAAAAAAACAACCAAACAAACCCCACTGCTTTGAGAATCTGTCTGGACAAGATTCAAGCAGGAAAAATTGGGAAAACAGCTTTGCTGGCTGGTTACATGAGAGTCTTGGAAGCATCTAAGCCTCTGGTCGAGAGACTTGTGTGTGCCTGGAGTTCTGCACTCAATAAGGAATCACTGTTGAGTCCCTAATACACATCACAGGTCTGACATTTTGGGCATTGCTGCTTAACACTGTTGTGAGTGACCTTAAACAAAACGTGACATAATTACCAATAGTTTGCTAATGGCAGAGGATGATCCACCAATAGAGAGCAGCTGGGATTGTTTTTTTAGCTGACCAAATGAAATAAAATGTGTATTAACTGTAAGCAAAATAGCAAAATGGGTACTAACATGTAAACATATACTCACACCTGAACAGAAAGGAACACAGGCTAAATTAATGAGGAGTTCACACTGGAAAATGTACATTTCAATCTGCTGATAGATCTAACTTCCTTGCACAGCCACATCCTAAATGAACAAGTACTTCACTTCTATTCCAAAACTCCTGAAGAATACCATGTACTAGGGGGAAGTTTATTACTTCTTTTAACCCATTTGTGTCACAATAAATATTCTCTTGACCCACTTCTTTGGTCTCTAATTTAAGGAGCTACTGAAGTGTTCATATAGCAAACGGCTTCTTTGTACTTACACAGACCAATACAACGCACAGTTTTTAATAAAAGGTTACAGGGTTTATTTGGTATTAATCCATCTCTCACTGTCTTTTAATTTAAAGTTTAACTTTGTCTTTTGATATCAGTACCCATGTTCAGTCTGAGACAAAATTTTCTCCATCGTAATTCTTTACTCTTGTCATGGGGTTACTTTACCTTTAAGAAGGTTAAAGTTGCTGGGGGCTGCCGGGAGTCTTCTCTCCTGACCAATTATCGGTCATTGCTGAGAATTGACAGCAGTTTTAGTCATTGAAAAGTAGAATCAACTTGTGAACCCCACCTTAAAGTGTACAACCAGAAGTCTGTGGTTCTCTTTGTTTTCTGGCTGTGAAAGGTAGTAGAGCTTCGGCTTCTCGCTCTGCCTGGCCACGTGTGGCCGGGCGGGGGCCGGGCCGGGCCCGCCGCGTCTCCTGTCTCCCGGCCGGGAGATGGGGCCTGCGGGAGCTTGCTCCGAGCCAAGCCGGGCCAGGCCGGTTCCTGGCTTGGCTGCAGGTTTTGCCGTGATGGAATTTACCAGAAACTGCTGAGTAAAGAAGAAGAGCTCTGGGCCTGCTGCAAGCAGAGACGGTGACCACGCTCTCCAGAGCAGCTATGAGGAACTTTTCATCGCAGACAGCTCCAGCTCCTGTTCAGCAGAGATCACCGAACCATCTACAAAAGGTTGGGCAAGATTTTAACTCTTTCTTATCCAGATGAGACTTGCGGATTAATCTTTTTATCCAGAGAGAGAAAAAGAGAGTGATCAACATGAAAAGAGACTTTATAAACTACTAGTGGCAAGAAAGAAAAGAAACTTGAAGAAAGGTAGAGAATTAAGAAGATGCTTTAATTAAGCTGAAATATCTTTCTGTTAAAACTATGGAAATGGACAATAAAGTCTTGAAAAGAACTCTTTTAATTCATGATAGTGTATGGGGAGGAATAGAGTGTTCAAAGTGTAAATTTGAGTAAAAAGCAGAGTAATTGTGGTATAGTGAAGTGCTGGGAGATTTGAAGCCTTGAGAGGCAATGAGAAAACTGTTTTCTACTGAAGCGCACAGAAACAGATAAAGAATACTTTTTGCCTTTGACTAACTTATCCTTAAAAATACTATCCCTAAGCATCATGACCTATAACACATTTCAGAGTGATGTGGAATAGGAGGAGTGAGCTTTGATAACAGCAGCTCTGAGCAGCTGATATCAAGAAAACAGAAAACTATAACAAAATAGCTTTCTTGTGAGAAACTCCATAAATTAACAGAAAGGAACTTCTGTTTCTCTACAGAAACTGAGGAAAAGACTATAAAAAGAATTGAAACTGTTTAAACCATCAAAATTCTAGAGTTTTTGTCTCTGTGGTCATGTGAACAAAAGAATAGTGAGCAGTAAGAAATGAAAAGGTTTTTCTAAAAGTTTATTCTGGTGTTCTTATTCTTGTAGTTTGTCAATAAACTTTCTTTATTCCTTTTAAGTTTTATGCCTGGTTTGCTCTTATTTTAATCCATATCTCACAGCAAAAAAAAAAAATAATTCTTTTTTCCCCTTTTTGTTAATTACTGGTTCAAAACCACGACAACTCTGCAGTACAAAAAAATCACCGGAGACGTCTGCAAACACCTTTACTTTTCCACACAATTGATTATTCATATCCTGTAGTTTAGTACTGTCACTACTTTCAGATTCATATCACTTACAAAAGTATACAGAAGTGTAGGTAAAGTGAAGTCAGAGGAAGATCATAACTCTTCCAATTATGATGAAACCATTGCCACAGTGAATGAAATCTGATAGTTTTGTCTCTGTATAGCACAATGACAGAACCCAGGTCTCATATACAAAACCTGCATCTGCATACATCTACCAGGATGGGCTATAATTAGGACCAAACACCTCAAATTAATACAGCTGAATGCTATCCCATGTTTAATCCAATTAAAAGGACTGATGCACATTATTTGGAATGAACATGAGGTAACTTAATGAGTCACAATAGGTCTCATGAGTATTTTTGTTGGTAATTAGGGCCATAAAGCTACAGGGAATTATTTCAATCACCCACTGCCCATCACAAAATAAGGTATAATTTAATAACAAAGCAAATCACAACATAATAATTTCAGTGCAATACAAAGTCTGCTTAAAAGCTGAGAGATGTGCCTGAGATATAGGCATGTGTACTATTCCAAATTAAGTAATCATAACAGCTAACTAGCATTCTTAGCTTGCTGGTCAAAAATGTGGCCTCAGAGATGTCCACATATGCTGTGCCACCTTCTGAATTAAAAGTGACTTGAATTGTAGCTGGGGTATTTAAGTGTACAAAAGACTGACAAGCACTTCTGCTGAGGTTTAGGACTACATATAAGAGAACCTATTGCAATGAAATGCAACTGTAGAAGTCACATTCACAATCAAATCAGTGTCACTTAAAAGGATCCTGGCTAACTTTAACAGTTTAACTGCACTGATTTAGATTAACTGATAAATCTCTGCATTTACAAAAGGCATACATCAAAACGATGAGAAAGATGATGTTGTTTAAGAGATATGTCTGAGATTCAGGCACGTGTTCCCAGTTCTTGTATTCAGCAAATCTCGAAGAGTTTTTCTACAACTGTAAGAATTCTACAAACTGTAAGATTCATTTCCAAACTCATGAACAATCTTTGCAGTATTTGGCAACGCTGAGCAGACTGAGTGTCTAAGCTGGTAGTTGAAAAGATAAGTATGACCAGTGTAAATGATATCAAGTATGCAAACAGGCAGACAAGTAGATTCAGGGAATAGCAATGTGTCCATGGCTTACTCTGTACAGTAAATCTGTGGAAAAACCTGAACAACACAAAGGAAGTAAATCATTAAAGCTTACCTAAGAATGTGCACATATGCATAGTCAATCATTCATTCATTCATTCATTCTCCTAACTAATCATCCATGTTTCTTATTAAGGTATTTGGACTGGTTTGTGAATTGCATCAGGCCTGAAGCCCAGAACAGATGCACTAAGATGGGAAAATCCTTAGGAAAATGCTTATTGGTTAAGCACGTAAATTGTTCTACTGAAGACAACAGTCTTGTTCTTTTGTTGTTTTTCTTATAAGTAAGCATAGAAAAATCAAAGCTTTTGAGAATACACAGACCAATACACTTTGAAAGTATAACAGTGGTATAGAATCATGTCTGCTTTTACTGAACACAGGGGTGAAATCCTAATTCCTTGTCTGAAGGCACATGAAGCTTGACCACCTAATTCAACTGCGACAGCATTACAGAGTTTTAGAAATTAACATCTGTTTATCCAGATCTGTCAAGCTAACAACCAGTATGTTGAAAACAGTATACAGATCTTAAAATAACAAATTACTTAGAAAACAATCCTGCACTCTTTGCTTCACAAAACATTCCTGAAGATTTATCCATAAGGGTATAGTCAATGCTGTGCCAGTGGGAGCCTGTTCACTATATCCTTTACAATGGTACTCACAGTAAATGAACTCAACATACAAGTAGGGATGCTCAAATTTGTGAAAAGTTTTTACCTTTTCATTACAAGACAAAACCCCCAAAATATTAAAACATTGTCTGAGTAAGACTGAAGACTTTCAGGAAAGTCTGAAGAAAAGCTGTTAAATTTTTTTTTAAAATTGTATGGCAGTAAAAATCTGTCCTTCATTTGGCTTCTTCATAATTTTTTGTTCAAGAATTCCAGGTTTGACAACTACAGCATATCAAAACTCACAGATGTTTTCCAGCCGCCTGGGTTTATAGACAGGGAACAGAACCATGCTGCATTACAGGTAGGCAGCCAGCACAGTACAGCATTTACAGTACCAAGAATATGGAAAAATTATTGTTGCAGAGACCAAAATCTTTGTGAAATGTTAATTGTTATGGTGAATGATGAATGGTCTCCTCCAGAAGGAAGCTCCCAGGCAACCATTAGGCCTAAGCTCCCTGCATTACTCCAAGTAACAGATACTGAAAAGCTCATGCTGGTTGTTCAGGAGCCAGCTTTAGAAATGGATTAAAAATTGCTGGCATGGAACTCTGAGGGACACTTCTG
This sequence comes from Poecile atricapillus, assembly GCF_030490865.1. NCBI lineage: Eukaryota > Metazoa > Chordata > Aves > Passeriformes > Paridae > Poecile > Poecile atricapillus. The sequence continues at coordinate 44,036,478 of NC_081289.1, read as the reverse complement.
GTGACATGGAAGGTACCCGGGGCCCAACCATTCCACATGCCTTTGTTTTTTTCCTGCCTGTGTTTATCTTAAACTTCTCAATGAAGGATTTACCCTTGTTTCGCTTAGAGGAAACCACGGAGCGCTGTGTATGTACGCGGGCGGAGAAGGGCACAAAGCTTCAGTCCTGCTGAAGAGCCACGGAATGGGCAAGACTGGAAGGGACCACTTTGGGTCATCTCGTCCAAACTCCCTGCTCAAGCAGGGGCACCTCAGAGCACAGCGCACAGCATTGTATCCAGACGGCTCTTGAATCTCCAGCGAGGGGACTCTGGGCAATCTGTTTCAGTGCACGATCGCTCGCATTGAAAAGAAAGCAAGAACTTCAGGATTCAAAAGAAAAACAGTATACCTCACTTTTTGCTTTCTATAATCAAACGCTCCTGAGAGCCGGACTTGGCCAGAGGGGAGCGACCCCTACACCTCTGCAGCCGCTCGGCGGGGTTGGCGGCTGCCAAAGCCAAAGGGCTTGGCCACCTCCTTCCTCAGTGACCCTTCAACAACGCCGGGTTTGTCCCCTCCCCATGGCACATCCCCAGCGCCGGTGGCCCCGCCTCGGCCCACGTCCCAGCGCCTCTTCTGCCCCTTCACGCCGACCCAGCGACCCTGAAGGGAAGGGGCCCTAGGGGAAAGAGCCCCGCTCCCCCGGCCGCGCCCGGCCCAGCCCGGCAGGACGGGTCCGGGTGCCGCCTCCCTCCCTCCCTTCTTCCCTCCCTCCCTCCCTTCCTTCCTTCCAGCCGGCGGCCGCCGCTCTCTCCGCCCCCGGCCGTGTGTGCGGAAGCTGCCGGCGCCCGGGATTGTGGGAGCGGGGGGGACGCGGCGCGGGGAGGGGACGCGGCCGGGACCGGGCCGGAGGGTTCCGGTGTTGGGCGCAGACGTGTCGGCCGGGGCCGCGGAGCGACAGGCGCTGCCCCTGCCCGCTCGGAACAGCGCCCGGCCCGGGGCCGGCCCGGCGGCGCCATGGCCGGGACCAGCAGCCCCGAAGCCGTGAAGAAGCTGCTGGAAAACATGCAGGGCGACCTGCGGGGCCTGAGCCTGGAGTGCCGGAAAAAATTCCCCCCCGTCAAGGAGGTGAGTGGCGCTGAGCCGAGTCAAGCCGGGCCGTGCTGGGCTGAGCCGGGCGGCGGACGCCGTTCCGGAGGGGCCTCCCTGGCCCCGGGGCCCGGCCGCAGCGGAGCTGCCGGCGTGTCCATGCTCCAGTGCCCAGCCCGGTGCCGTTCCCGATGAGCTCCGACCTCCACGGCCGTGGGCTGTGCCCAGACGTGGCTGTGCCCAGGGGCGGCCGTGCCTGCCGCGTGTTCTGTGGCTGTTTTTTGTTTTCAGTGCGCTGCCGAGGCGGGGGCCGCGGGCCGGGCTGTGCCCCTTGGGGAGCGGGGCTGGCGGACAGACCGTCTGTTGACGGGCGAAGCGGGGGCGGCCCCGGTGCGCCCTCGGCGCCCTCCGGGGAAAACGCAAAGTTTGGCTTGGCTGTCTCGGCACTACGGAGCGAGCGAAACTCGCCGGAGGCGAGCTCGGCCCTGGGGCTTGGCCGCCGCGGTGTGCGGACACCGAGCGAGCGGGGAGCCCGACGGGCCGGCTGCGGCCGAGGAGGGCCGTGCTCAGCCCCGGCCGGCCCTGAGGCTGCGGTGGGAGCCCAGGGCCCCGCAGGTCTCCCCTCGGGTCTATGCCTTGCCCCTCTCTCGAAGGCTGCCGTGCCCGGGCCGGCGTGCCTTATTCCTCACCATTGCAGACCCGTGGCTGCCGGTGTGAGCTGTGCGGGTCGATCGCCTTCGCTACCTCGTCGTTTTGGGGTTGTGTGGCTTTCCAACGGTGTGGGCACGACAGAGGAAGCTTGGGAGACACAGAAGTTTAGGTTACTTCTTTTTTCTCCCTTCTTAAAAAACCCTTTATTAAACTCATTCCAGTAAGATTGTATGTTTTATTTTTGAAACTTGAGTTTATGCTGTGCAGCCTAAGACTTCAGTCATCTCGGTGAGCAGGATTATTTTAATTGAAGAACAGTCGGAACTTTTCTTGCTAACTTACAATATACTTTTTAACCATATGTTTTTCTGTTGTTTTTATACAGTCGGTTTAATTTTTTCCCTATCAGCAGTTTGCCACTTGCTGTTTAAAAAAGTTTTCTATGAAATAGTGGGAGGAAAAATACTAAAAGATCGAGTCAGTTTAAGATGCAGAACCAGAAGCACATAAGAAAGGCACTGCATGTGTTACGTGACTTAAGTTACAATTAAGTGATAGCATATTTAATGTTGTACAATATATTATACACTTTAACAGCTGAATTAAAGCTAAAGACTGTGCTTGTTTTGCAGAGCATGTTGTGTACTATTTTAGTTTTCAGAGGAATGTTGGTATGTTTGAGAAATTTTGTGTGGTCACAGAAAAACTCGAGAAAGTCAGTCCTGAGGAATTGCGTATGGTCACACGTAAATAAGAAAAAGCTGCGGTCAGTAGAACAGAAATCCGTGTGTGTTTGGAGGGAGATGGGAGTGCTGCTTGCACTCCCTTCTGTGTATTGCTGTGTGACTCTTGTTTAGTCTCTGAACAAGTTTCCCCACTGTGTTAATGTTTATTTTCTTTGAGATCTATGAAGGAGTTGGGCAGTGTCATTTGTAAGCTAGTATTTTTAGTAACGCTTCATTACCTTTGCCATGGCTGAATATTATAGTAACTACTGCATGTCCTTCATACTTGTTCAGCACGTTTATCCTATTCTTGTGTAAGTTTGACTTTCGTATTTTTCACTTTAAATTGACGGCAATTTGTATATCTTTCCTCATTAAAAGCACTTAACAAACTTTTTCACAGTTGTCTGGGATTGAGATAGGTTTATTGGAATAGTACTGGAAGATGTTTATAAAGAGGTGGGACTTTCTGCTGGGAGTTGTGTGCTCTTACAAAGAGTCTGAGGTGAAAGCAGCCCTACAGTAGGATGTATGACACAGTTGCAGGAAACGATCTTACATGATCTTATTTCCTTACTTCTGGAAGCCCTTTTTTTTCCCCTAGTTTTAAAGAAAACGAGTGTCCTTTTTCCCCCCAAATCTCAACTGCTAACAAGGTTTTTTAATTGCATGCTGTGGTCTGATTGTGATTAGATTTGGCTGGAGTGATCAGAGGAATGACATATTCTTCTCACTGACTTGAAACAGCACCAGTTTTTTAAACCATGTTTAAATAGTGGCTTTTAAAAACAAATTCATACTACTTACAATCTGACTTTTTTACTTGCAGTGTAGCTAAACTCTCCCACATGCACTGTAATTTATGAGTTTATATTGCAGTTGATGTGTATGCTTTCGTGTCACTTAATAAGCTTACTGTACTGGTATAAAACTATTGAAAAACTCCTAGTCCCAAATTAATGGTTATGAGATGTATATCATAGTTGTTAGATTTGATAGATACTTTATAAAGGTAAACTGCTTCTTATAATCTTTCTAGTGTTTGATTCTGCTTGCAGTTGTTATCTTCAGCCACTTCTAAAATGAATTGTGTGTTTTAGTTTTGTTTTGTTTTTATATTAATAGTATTAAAATTCTACAAAATTAATTTAGCTGATAGGTTTTCTGTGATAAAAGTGGTAATGTACTTCTCAATTCTGCTTTTTGCTCAGATGATTAACTGGAGTAAATTCTTTAACCAATTCTGCAAAGATTTAGACAAGCTTTGATCAGAAAAATTGAGCCTTTTTTATTAAAAAGGTTTTAGTTTTTACTCTTTAAACACCTTTCTAATAATGTGTTGTTACAAAATTATGCAGTATCTCTTCGGTTCAGAGACACCAAAACAATATTAAATGATTCTTTGAACAGGCATGTACATGACACAGCCTAAGAAGTTTACTGGCATTCTTTTAGGGGAGGAGGGTGAGGGTGGGGGGTGGAGTTTGGATGCAGAAGAGAAGGGGACAGCCAAGTATGGGATCTAGATCTTATCCTCAGTTAGGAAATAGAAGTTCTTAATGAGCACTTATTGAAAATGGAACTTGAACTCTTCAGTGTTTTGAGGATTTTCATTCCAATTTTTCTGTTACCCCGAGTCTGTAAAGTTTTCTTAGTAGGTTGTGTTTATGTGCCAATTGTGTAGCTGTAGGTCCAGTAACTTACAGCAGTAGAGTCTGAGGTTTCTGCTGACTTTAATAATCTGTTAAGAAACGTTGAAATTACTCAATTACTCCCAGTGTCAAACTTGGGACATGAATATGTGGCCAGCTTCCTTCCCTTTAGTTAGGAGCTTGTAACCGAGAAATAACAGGATGTTTTGTTGGCTTCAAAGTATCCATATGTTATCTGTGCTCCTAGGTTATGCCATTTAAGGCTTTAAAAATGGGAGCTGCAGAGAGAACCTGTGGCTCCAAAATTATGTTGCTGGCAATGTCTGGGGTTTAAATAACACAACAGACTGACTTTTCTCAAGTGTGTGGAGAATGCCATTTATTATTACACCTGAAACCAATTTCTCTTTGTTGCTAGATGTTTTTTCTGTTTGATCCTTCTTGAGATCATCACTGACTACAGAAGTGTACTAGGCATGAATGCTATACACTGTGACCAAGAAGTGATTTGGTGATTATGTCTCTGATATGCCAAACCTGTTTATATTGGCAGACATACAAATAATGACATTGCTGAAAAATGTCTTTGTATTTTCATAATGTATTTCTATTGCCCGTTTAGAAAAGATGTAGCCATGGATGGGATAGAAGCCCTCAGGAAAGTGTAAATAAAATACTGTCTTTTGGAGCTTGAAATTACAGAGGATGAGACAGTCTTTGGTACAAGCATTAATCTGTTGATGTTATCTAAAATAATCTGGTGTTTCTCCTAGAAAACAATACTACTTGGTCATTAATATGTAATTTTTAATACAGTGGGCTCTGAGATTTGCTCTGTACCAGAGAATATTGTAATGTTGCTAACGCTGCACTGAATTGCATGCTGCACACATAGAGCTTTATAAACTATTTTAACCTGCTAGTGACTGTAGTTTTGTTATTGTGTGCTGCATTCATGGAAGGCTAGTTGTGCTTTCCTTAGTGAAGTGCAATAAGAATTTTCTTGTTATCACAGAATTGAAAATGGTTTGGTGTCCTAAATATGTTACCTGCTGTTTCTTATTACAGAATGAAAATACTGTTCAGTAAACTGCATCAGATTTGGTTAGATAATTCCACTGCATTAAATAATGCTAAACTTAGAAATACAAGGGGAAGATACTTATAATTGGCAGAAATAATGGAGTTAAAATGTGAACTAAGTATACCCAAAAATTTCTTGTAGACTGAATTTCAGTTGTATGTAAATCCTTGTTATTTACACAGATCCAATCAAGCAGTCGCAGCTTTCTAGTAGGCTTGTAGTCTCTGTGTTGTGCCAGGTTTTTTCTTGACTCTTAAATAACAGTAAAAGCAAAGTGAGTTAAAAAAAAAAAATCACAAAAAAATAACTCCTGTCCAGCTCCCTGCACAGTTTCAGGCACATCTGTGCTGGTAGGAGAAGGGAAGGGAGAGGACGGGCAGTGGTAGGGCAGGCAGGGACTACTGCATCATCCCGTGGCAGGATCAGCTTGGGCCGGACCAGGGCATGCCCTTTTCTTGGCAGTTGTGTAATGGGTTGCAGATGCCTGTATGTTTTAGGATGTTTGTTGCTGTAATAGGGCTGGAAGAGAAGTGATGTTCAGTTTGCCTCCACTGGAAGAGCAGCACAGAATTAGCTTTGAATATTTTGGTCAGTATAAATGCTCTCTTGAGCCTCTTGGAAGAAAGCTTTTGGTAGCCTCACCTGTTTCTTTACCAGATCCTTGTTTGAAAGAGCAGCATTGCTTTTGCTTAGCTACTTACTGAGTTGTGTGTTTTCCTTTGGCACATAGACATATTTTTGAAACTGTAGTCATTTGCTGTATCCAGGAAAAATAATAGAATCCAATTTTACAATCTTATTTTTTCTTCTTTTATAAGTAACTCTTCTTGCAGCCAAGTAGTCTTACAAAGCTCCTAGGATAAAAATTAAAAAGGTAGGATTTGAATGAGTTGTGGACAAAACAAGCTTTAAATTATATAATTAAGTAGATGTGGTGTGGACTAGCCTGAGGAAAGAGATAGGATTTGCCCTTTCCGAGAGGCTATGTGTTGTGTTGTGTGAAGACAAGCATTATTCTGCATTTCTTCCTTTGGAGTCCAGTCTTGTTTGCATTGAGTGACATACATGACAGTTCAGTCCTCTGGGTTAAATCATTCTTGTTTAGGAATGATATGCCAAACACATTTTAAAGCTAATGCAAAAAAATTAATTGGAAAGCTTGTCCTTTTATGAGAACCTCTGATTTCATTGGGTACCTGTATGAAATTAAACATGAGGATGTATTGCAAAAGTTAAACACACATTTAAAAAGATACAGATCAGTTAATTTAGTATATAATGTCAGCGATCATTAGGACTCCTTATGCAACTGGAAGGAGCCATCAGAACATGTGAATATTTGTTAGCTTTTAGTAATGATAATATTTCAGAAATTTTGTTGGACATAGTGCAGTAGACATTGGAGAAGGCTAAGAAAGAAAATTACATACTGAACTGTCTTGTGATTTGAACATCTGAGTCACTTGATGTATTTCTAGCATTGAATAGTTTCTGAGTGATCTGCATTCATGCTCCTTTAGTGGTAAAAGGATGAGCCAATGAACCTAGGAAAGAAGAAGTCTTTGTACATAGACCATTTTTTGTAGAAGTAACCAAGTTTTTGGGTTTCTCATTTTATTTTTTAATAAAATGTTTTAAGTAATTCTGACACTATAGCCCACAGGGAATTCAACCTGCACTGAACTTTCCAGGTTGGTTTATTTTCAGGTCTTTACAGTAAAAGGATTAAAACTAGAGATTTTTGTGGCTTTTTTAAATGGGTGTTCACTTAAGTAATATTTTAGAGGTTCCTTTGAAATAGAGAAACAATGTTCTGTAAAATGTATGTTGTTACACTTAGGCAGCTTGCACTAAAGCATGTGTTTTGTGCATGTGACTGGAGATTACTCTGTAGCATTCTTGAGTTGCCAGCCCATAGCTGGTAACTTGAAACCAGTAATCCCTAATATCTCTTTTACTTTCTTTTATAATTTCTGATCTTTACCACTTGCTGTGTCTGTGAGCTTTATGTTTGGAGTCCATGAATTTTGCAGTCATTTTTATTTAATATTGACCTTTATACAGTAGCATATTTTTCAAAATTATGTTTTTAAAAGTGAATTTTTACATTTCTAGGGGAAACCATCTATTCAGATGCATTCTAAGCTTCATGGTCCATTTTAAATCATAAGTTTCATATGATCATTTTAGTCTTTCAGAAGAAGTGTTGCGTGCTCTGAAGTGATTCACCTAAGCCACATAGGTCAAATTTCTTCATCATGTAATACCTTGCAATTTTAATTAATGAATAAAATTTTTAAAAGTTTCAGTATATTCATCTATGCTTTCTAAGTTACACTTTTCAGTGCAGGATTAAGGTGCCTAATATTGGATGTCTGAACTATATTGATTGTGCATGCTTGGCTTGTTATGGAAAGAGTCAATAGAGCCAAAGAGCTATGCAGAGTATCTCATAGCCAGGGGATTGATTCCCTCTATCACCTACACACCAGGTGTTCTACATTGCTGCTTGAGATACAGTAATGTTTCTTGCTTGGCTTCCAGCCTCTGGTCCAGAAGAGCATGGGTCTTCTGGTGTCTGCGTGTAGTTGTCTTGGATACAGAGGCCTGAACTTAGACTTCTGCATTGAGCCCCTGCTAGTGGGTCAGCTGAATTAGCTTAAAGAGAGGCTTTAAGAATTAAGGAGCATTCAGGAGAGACAGTCTCCGTTGTAATGGGAGTCTAAATATTTAAATTTGTGCACCTTAATCTCTGATTTAATTCCAGTCTGCCTCCCATGGCTTCTTGAAGATTATGTAGGAAACTTGTAGCAGAAGTTGGAAATCCTTGGTGACTCCAGCTAATGCCTAAACTGTCAAATGTTGTTTCTCTTAACCCGGTGTCTGGCAAATGGACGTTGCTGACGGAATATAACACTTGTAGCAAATCCTCAAAAGTTGTCTGGTCCCATCTGTTGTGATTGACAAACAGAAGGCAACGTTAGTTTGAACGTCAAGTGTGTATTTCCTAAAGCTCTGAAACTGTGTGTTGTTTTATTTTTAACATAGAATGATAATTGTGTCAATAATATGTAACTAGAATTCAAGTGCAAGTGCTCTGTTTCAGTGGTTTCAAATCAGTCGTACGGTACTTGAACAGATCACTCAGAAATCTCTTAATGGTAGACAAGGGCTCTCTCAGGATATCCTTACACTACATAGGTAACTAATGTATTACATACCTTATATAATATATACTATTTAGGTATCCATATCATATATATAGAATACAATACAAAATACGAGGTATGTCTTTGTTCTGTCTGTTGAAGAGAGAAAAACAGCTTAAAAATTTGTTTGTTGCTAAGTGGCTTTTCTTTCAGGTGTTAGCTTTTTTACCTTTCTGTCTACATTAGTGCTGTTCAGTAATGAAATGTTTTATTTTATGCATTGTGATTTGATCTGTTAATTTATATGTGATGTTTTTTCCAGCTGAGGTATAGTACTTTGACTGTCAAATGAAAACTTGTGATAATAAGTATTTGTATTTGAATATCTTTATGCTCACGTCATGTGAGGCAGCTCCAGAGACAGCAGCTCTGAAGCACTTTAGATAACTGGCAATTCTCCTGGCATTAGTGATGGGTAACTTTCAGGATTCTGAATTGGCTGCGGGTACTGCAAACTGACAATTTCAGAAGATTAATGGACCAGAGGACTAGTCACTCCTGTCAGGTCTGAAAGAGCACTCTGAATATGAGAGCAGCTAATATAGTTGCACTGGAAATGAACAATATTGTGTGTTTTTAAAATGCAAAAACCATAAACTGCAGTATCTTAAGTCTTCAGCTGGAGAATAAACTGTATGATAGAATCTGTTAATGCTTTTTTTTTTTCTAATTTATGATAATTTTATAACAAAATGGTAATTTTATAACAAAATGGTAATTTGTTCAGTGTAATAAACCCCTGTGAGTGTACAGCAATGTCAGATCAAAACTGGCATTTTGGCAGTTTAAATTACACATAAAATGAGTATATATAAAGAAGAAGGGTCAGAGTAGGGATTGTACTCAGGGGGAAGAAGATAAAAATACAGAAGGCAAGTACAATGCTTTTTCACAAAAATGTGGCGCACTTGAGTGCTTTCATGAGACTGATTTAGTGAGGAGGTTTTGTGTGTTCTTTTCCAAATAATAGTTTAGCAGTACAGTAATGGTCCAGAATATGCTTTTGCACAGCAAGGCAGAATCACTATGAAGTGAAACTGTACTTTAGACAGGAGGACCTCTTATCTAAACTGTTGGATATGGGGTTAGTGTTCCAGTTGGAAAGGCAGACAATCGTGGATAGAAAAAAATTGCTCTTTTTATTTCATGTAATAGATATGAAAGTGACTATAGATAACATGTTACTCTCATCCAGTCTTAATAAAAGGTTGGCAAACAATGTAATGTAAATACCAATGCAGACCATCGTTTCTGAATGCTTTTCCTTTTAGAATAGAGAAATAACTTGTGTGGTAAGGACTGCAAATGTTACAACAGTTTTAGTGTCTCTGGAGATAGCAATTTGTGCTAATGTACAATGGAAACACAAACGGGCATTCAAAAGTACTAGCAGTGAAAATTCTTGGTTTTATTAACTTTTGGTAACAATGGTACCACATTTAGAAATTCATACAAAAATATCCTTAATTTTAGATCAATCCTTAGTAGAAATTAACACATGCTTGGTTGTTGTATTAAATATCCTTATGGGAATATGTGGTTTTTTGGTTAGTAAAGTAAAAAAGGTGATGACTTCTGTTCCTTATTGTTAGATATAAATTCCTTTGAAGATTAGCATGTTTAATCTTTTTCAAGCTTTTTTTAAAACCCAGGTTTGAAACTTTAAAAAAAACTATTGCTATGTCAGAGACAACAATTGCTTTTTGTCACTTTAGATTCTAATTTTGTCTGATCTTTCCCTTAGAAAAAGTTGTTAACTTTTAACTATTGTTATTTTTCAGTAGAAGAAGGGTAACTCATGTTTACCCCAGAGTAAAGACAAATCCATGGAGATTACTGCAGAGCATCAGATGTCAGATCACATCCCAGCTGACTGTTCTGGTCCCTTACTTGCCTGTCTGTATACATTGCAATAGAGGTCCAAGATGTCTTGGCCTCTGAGAGTTAAATGTGAAAGCATATGCTGTGCCATTATTTTTTCTACTGCCAAGACAAGTCTCGTTCTTGGGCTGCTGGGTAACATGATGATGATCAGGTAATGTGGCTTGCCTGTGCAGCTGGGTTTAAGCGCTTCCATGATGTCCCAGAAAACAGATTTAAAGAACTGGTGCTTTCTAGACCCACCTACCACTTGTGGTGTGGGTGGCTTGCCTTTATGTCATGCTGAATTCATGTAGAATTGAATATCCCAGTTATCCTAATACCTTCATATGCTATTTATGAGTTATAGATCTTTAAATATATCTACACAGACTATAGTGTGGAGAGATTTAGCTCGTGAATGTTACCTGGATGTTGGTAAATGTTGGTTCTGCTTGAGGATCTGCTAGATCTTTCCTTCCTGATTGCCAGAGCAGATAGTACCTGCCTCTGTTACTTGATAAGTGCTTTAGATGCTAAACAAAGTAAAAATTTCCAAAAATCGGGAAGATGCTGACAGCACATCTAATGATAGGAAGGCTGAAATTCTTCCCTGTTTCAACTGAAGACTGAGAAGTCTGTTAGGAGGGGAAGAGTTTTGGATCTGAGAAACTCCTGAAGCTGGGTTTGGAAGTCTCTATTCATTTCCACATTGTGGTCTCTCATGTGTAGAGAACCTCTGTCTGTAAGGCAGTTATGAATGTTGTTGTCAGATTGCACATTCAAAGAGGAACTTTGAGGCCAGGAGATAGACACTATGCACAGACTTCTTCTCAGTCTACTTAAAACTGCACTGTCCTGATTTTTTAAATTTTTTTGGTACATAAATTCTCTATTTGCCTTACTTTGATTTCTGCGAAGGGTTATTTCCACACAATTAGCAAATACTTGGTAATTTCCAAGGAAGCAGAGAGATGATGGGGCAAGTGTTGGAGCCCAGAGGGTCCTGTTGAATTTTACTGTGGGATTATTGAATGTTTGATTAAAAGCAGATCAAAGTACTGGAAGAGATTGACTTGAATATGTGCTATCACTGACAGTCAATTTCTCTTCTTCGTCAATATTTCACCTTCCCAGACTGGATGCTGCAGTTGCTTCAGGAGAAACATGAACCAAAACTCAATAATGGCAGGTGCGTGCTTGAGACATTTTACACCAGTTCATTTCACAGTTATTAAAGCAGAAGAATTGGAAATCTAATTGGCTGAAGGTTTTAAGTACATTTAAGCTTTGTTATGTTTCAGGAATTACATGTATTTGCTTCTTTTCAAAATAGAGGACTGACTTGCTTGTTAGACTACTGTCAGTTGTGGTGCTAAGGGAAGCTGGTAATGTTACATCTAAAATTGGTGCTTTAAAAACATGGTGCCTTATATATTTATATGAAAGTAAATTATCATATTTGAACCCATAAATGCACAATCTAAGATGCTGTCTTTCTCCTTGATTAGTGTTTTGTAAGATCCTTTTCTCATGTGGCAGTGTCCTGCAAACTGCAATAGCAATTGATGTAAATTCGTAAACTTAAAATCTATGAATATATCTTTTAATTTGCCACTTAAATTGATGCAATCCAAGCACACTTTTGCATTCATGTATACAGATTAGAACTGTTTATAGGTATCATGTTTTCTGTTGGCTATTTATGATCAAGTGAGGTATTTTCTTATAATGTTAATGTGTTATCTCTTTTATATATACATTAGAGTATTTTTCTCTTGTAGGATTTGTATGCAGTGCAATTAGTTTTTAACTGTAAACATTTTTAGCTGGGATTCTGAGTAGAAACCATAGCATAATGCAGATGATCATACAAATTTCTGTATCTCGTGGAGAAGAATTCTTATATTCAGCAGTTGTTTTGGTTTTTTTTGTTTGTTTGTTTGTTTTTAATGTATACTACTTTATATAAAGCCAGCATGGAAACAGCTGAGAGCCATTATGTTAGAAAATTTTTGTGCAGAGTGCATGGTGTTTGTGAATGCCACTAATATGATCAAGCTTAATATTTCTTTGAATCAAAATGAGTTTGTCACTCCTGGCAAGACAGAAATCAGTTGCCAGTTGATGTGATTAGTTTTAGTTTGCAGATAATTGAAGTTGGAGTGTGACAAATCCTTCATATTAATTAATAGGAACAATATGTTGTGACAAGAACCCCTACAATTATCTGACAATTTATAACTGAAGAAGAACAGGGTTTGACTTAAATCTCAAGAACTTCAACACATTAATAAATTAATATAATTAAAATAAATGAGAGCTGCATCTGGCACGCCTTATTATACTTATGCAAGATATATATGTTCATGTTGCTCTGTGCTCATTTGAGCATGTTGTATCAGGCAGTGTGGTTATTACTGACTTTATTTTTAAAGTAGAAAACGGTATTCAGAAAAACTTAAATCTCCAGGATTTTAAGGCAGTGCTTAGTCTTCCTATATTGTTTTGGGAAATGAACATTTTTAAAAAACCAACAAAACAAAAACCTGTTAGCTTTGCATTTCTCATTTAGCTATTTTGAGAAATATGTCTATAAAATCTTAATTAAAATATTTAGTTGTGAATTTATACAGTCACCTTAACCTGACTTTCTGGGAAATCTTGTTGGAGAGAGAATAGTAATACTTGATAAAACTTCATGTACTATCGCTTTCATATTTCTGCTGTGACAGCTTCTCTGCTTCTCTAATCTGTTTTGTGGTGACAGCACATGTCTTTAAATAGTAGTATCAGAAGAAAAATAAAAATGTTTAGTGTAGAAATAGCACAGAAATACAAAGCTGAAATAAAAGGGGAAGGGTGCTTTCAAGTTTGTAGAACAGTATTTTCCAGCAATTTGCATCCAGTCATTTGGGAAAACCTGTTGCTTTTATTTTGTGTGTTTGTGGGCATTGAAGAGGGAGTTGCTCTTCCCTTGGGGCCAAGTTGTGATGTCCTGGCAGGGCTGGGAGCCTTGGTTGTCACCCAGCCACACTGTGCCCACGCAGCCCTGCCCCTGCTGAAGGAGCATGCCAGGGAGAGGACGATGCTGCTGCTCTGCCAAGTCCTACCTGTGGGGAAAGGGGAGGAACTGGTGCTGTGCACTGTATGGCATGCTGGGAAGAACAGAGTATTGTTAAAGTCATCTTCGTGGCATTGCCCTGGGATAATTTGTGTAGGACATTTGGGAGCCAAAATCCAGGGGAAGGATGAGTTTCATTTTTATACTCATAGTTTGAAACTTTATAGAGACTATGTAACAGTGTTTATGCTTACTAGTGATTTCTTTTTGCATTCATAGACTTGAAAGTAATATAATGAGAATCATGATTTCTGAAAGTTCTGAATATTGCCCTTCCTGTGGAATTCTAAAAAGGAACTCCAGCTGCTACAAAAATATCATTTCTGAATTAGCTCTGCTGACAGAAGCCACTGCAAATACATTTCTTTCTCTGAGACTATACCTTTTTATTTATCTACAATATTTTTTATTTCTTTGCAGGTATTCATGTATGATATAGCATCTAAACTACTTGTTTTCTTTTCTTCCAGGCTGCTGAATCAGGAATAATAAAAGTGAAAACAATAGCTGCACGGAACACAGATATTTTGGCAGGTAATTATTTGCAGTGCAATAAAAAAAATAAAGCTGAGTGACAGATCAAAATGTTGAAAAGGTGTCTTGGATATGTCTAATGATACTCCATGTCTTTTAGTGTGTAATATATTGTTGATGCTTTACTTTTGGGCACCTAGCAAAAGATCCAGTAGCATGGAAGATTTTTAACACTACTTGTTTCTTAGTGCTATTAGGATGCTGAGGAAGGGCTCTATTTTCAGTTGATGTTCTACAAAAGTAATCATTCACTTAGATAAATAACATGAAATACTATGACCCTACATTCTCACTGTTTTAGTTGCTGCGGTTGAGTGCTCTGTGTGGAGAACTGCAGTATGATCCACATATGTATTAGTACCAGCCTTTGGGGACTAGTAACTGGTAGGCAAATATCCATCTTTATCTGAGACAAGGTCGTTCAATTTAAGATGTTCCAGTGCCTTGAGGGATGGGACATATCTTGTGAGCTGCAGCTTTTTAAGTGCTTAAAACAGTATCTCTTGACTGTGCAGCTTTATAAAGTTGGCTTCTTGCCAGTTGCTGGTAAAGCCCTTGGCTGGATTTGAATGTCCCTGCATTAATACTTGAGTGTCTCCCAGATGTAGTCAAAATCCTTGAAATGCTAGATTGTTTGGAAGGTCCAGCTGCAAAACCATATCTTGATTTGAGATATGTAAATCAGATATTGTTAAGGAGGCATTTTCTAGGATTATTTGAATTAATAGACCCACTCCTCAGTATTTCACTTTAATGCCTCTTTTTTATTTGTTTATTTTCTTTGTTTTTACTGCTGTCATGAATGCTGACATAAGTGGGAAAAGTATGCCAGGTAATGTCAGCTGTATCAAAATACACAAATGAAAAAGGGAAAGCAGTAGTTAGCCAGTTGGGGAGCCAGAAACATATTACTGCATAAAGAAGTTCGTATTTTAGAAAGCTAGTTTCTAATCATGCAAAATTCTCTGTTTATTAGTTTTCAAAGGGAAGAGATAGGAAAGAGCATTAAATTTGATGATGGATGGGCTGTCTTTGCTTTCATATTTTTGAAGGAATACTTTCTTGTAGTTGGTAAAAATTTTTAAATCATTTTCTCTTGGAAAATTTAAACTAAAATGTACTTAGTATTTATTTAATTCAAAAAACCTGCATAGATTTGTTGTTAAGAGGTTTGGGAAACCAGCAGGTCCTAGAAGTTATTTTGATTAGTTAATCTTTGCTAATAGGATAATAGCTTTTTCCTCCTTTGTTCCACAGTTTTGTACTGGGTAAATGTACTTTGCCTGCGCATTATCCTAACATTCCACAGTTAAAGCATAGTAAAGCATAAAACCAGACTAAATTCTTTATGAACTCTTGTATTTTTGAGGTATCAATTATAAGCTAATCTTACAGATAAGTTGGTGTCAAGAGATTGTCTATCTAATATTTAAAATCTTCTGAAGAATAATATATATATCTTAGTAATAATAAAGCCTCAAAATGCTACAATGTAATTATGAAATCTAATGGATACTTTCTGACTGCTAGATAATTTAAGATCATCTATGAGACATTCTAGTAATACAAATAAATATTTTGATCAGGATATAATTTTCTTAATATTTTGGTGTAAACTGTCATTTCACTGACATAGATAAGAACAACTATATCAGATTGCTTTGAATAAGCTGATCTGGTGCTTTCTTGAAGCATTTCATTGAGTATGATTACATTTTTTAGGAAAATAGATGCAGGCTTAAAATCTTTATTAAAATCTTAAAAATCTTTGTTATTTTTGGTGGATTATGTTTAACCTGCCAGAACTTTGAGGTCAGTGATCTAATTCCTTTCTGTCTCTTGGAAAAGTTAAGTTGAGCTTTGAGTTTCAAAGTCTTCATTCTTGGCAGTGTGTACATACTTTATTATTAATTTATAAGAATTAGAGAAATTCCAGAAGAGGAGAAAGCCTTAAATCACAGGAGATAAATTTGAGAAATTATTTTCATGTGGCTTTGAGATATGCAAAAATTTATGGGTTAGGAGTTCTTCTAAAAAATTAGAATTATAATCTTGCTGATGAAATGAACAGGTAAGTTATACTTCCCAGAAAATTCTCATTCATTATGATTCAGTGAGATAGGTTTATTTTTTAATATATTCTGCCATAAATTGGTAGTAAAATGAAGGCAGACCTAGCAATGATAAATTTATTGTGCATTTTAAGACTGAAGCTAATACAGCTACAGAATCATGTGATCACAGAATATTCTGAGTTGGAAGGGATCATCAAGGTTTACCTCCAGACACAGTGAACAGTAAAAGCCCCAAGAATCACCCCATGTGCCTGGTTGCTATAAAACCTGAAGGGGTACCAAAGCAAATCTACAGAACATTAATTTTTCAGCTTCATAAATTAAAAATACTTGTAACAATTCTGTTGTGAGATTGTTGCTTTTAATGGGTTATGGGAGAAAGTATTGTAAAAGGCTAAATTTATTCTTTGTCTTGTTATTCATTAGCTCATGCCATTTTTGCCATTCAGAACTATATCTTGAGTCTCGTGTTAAGGATAAATGTGTTTTGGCATCTTTTTGCTTGCTTTTTTGTGCTTGATAGTTAGAATTTAGTGGCAGTTCAGAAATGTCAACTGGACACAAGAGCCTGCACTGGCTCTGAAGAGGCTGATGAAACTGGACTGTGTGTTGGTATCACCCTGTAAGAACTAGTGTTTTATAGAAAGTTGGCATCTGTCATTTATAATAGACCATTCTTTTCATAGAAACTTTAGAGTCAGTGTTTCAGTTGGAAAATATCACTAAAGTATATTTTTGTAGTTTTGTTTCCTTTTTTTTCCAAATTAGCTGTAGTGATGCTTAGTAGTAGAGACCATGTTTGCATTTTTATGTGAGAAAGTATTTTTTGTTTGTGGTAGCTACTGTCCTCTGAAAAGCTTGTGAAACTTTTAATGAATACATTTCTTCTATTACACATAGACTGAAATACAGTGTATGACCTTCAGTGTAAGAACACACCTTTCAACTGTAAGGAAATTTGTAGTATCTGAAATGGTGACTAGCAGCTAAAATGTTAGAAGTTTGCATGGATCAACAAACATACCTGTAAATGGAAAACCACTTATCAGTCAGAGCCATGTTTTTCTTTCATATTTTTAATATTTTAAAATTTTAATATCTCAGACTTCTTGAGTTACTTTTATAGGAAAAAACTGTTTTAAATGCCAGTGTAGACTGTTTTATTCGTTATGAAGCTTTTTCTCCTTAACAAAAAAACCTAACAACAACAACAAAAACAAAACAAAAAAACAAAACAAAAAAAAAAAGCAGGCGAGAGAGAAGTTTATCGAAATGGGTTTTCTCCTGGCAAAAGTCCATTTTAAGAAGCTACTCTTTTTCACTAAAACACAATTTGACAAATTCACAGCCAGTTGAACATACCCAGGATACAAACAGTCCAGTCTCTCTCTTCCTGTTTTTTTCAGTCCAGTCTCTATCTCCTCCTTTTTTGCCAGCGGCAATTTGCTCTTCCCCTTCCTGCCCCGAGCTTGGAATGTCACTCTGTGCTGCACTGTGTCGCTTCCTGCATTAGGTAAAGCAGGGCAGGACAATGCTCCCAGCCTGAGACTGGTTCTTGTGGGAAGGCCAGGGAAAGCTCTGGCCTTGGCAGAACTGTACACCTTCTCGCTAACCACGTGGACTCTTAAGTGGGTGTTTTGGATTTAGAAAGTCACTTGAGTGTTTAAGGGAGAAGGTTCTTGGAATTTGAGCCTTGGCCAGGATAATTGTGGAAGTGAGCTGTGTCAGCCCATGTGTCTTCACTTGGCTTTTCCCTGTGGTCCACGTGTAAATCCCAAATTTCCAAGACTGGAGATTGCTTTTTGTTAGTAGGTGTGATTAACAATTTTTGCACTGTATTTTTCAAAGTATTAAACATTGACTTTTCTCTTTGAAAGCTTTGAAAGAGAACAGCTCAGAGGTGGTTCAGCCCTTTCTGATGGGTTGTGGAACAAAAGAACCAAAGATCACTCAGCTGTGTCTAGCAGCCATACAGAGGCTTATGTCTCATGAAGTTGTTTCAGAGGTAAGATCAATCTTTATACAGAAACATAAGTATTTCAGAGTGAGAAATACAGACCTCAAATGTAAGGTGAATGAGTTGTTTTAGGAGGCTCTTTATATTATAATGAATATAGTCCACAAAATATTTTGCTCATGTCTGTTTTTCAGTAATTTAAAAGAAAACCTTTTACACCATAACAAAAAGAGGTGAGGCAGTATAGTAACCTCTAGAAGGAAATTTATGAAAATTGAAACCGGCTCATTTAATTCACATTCTTACAGTGCAGGAAATGAACATGTGATGAACCTTGTGCATCAACAAAATATACTTTGTGCAATAATGTTATTGTGCTTTTGTTACATTTTATTTTTAAAAATAAAGTAAAATAGATGCACATTTTCTGCAGCAGTAAATGTCATGATATATTATGGTGCTGCATATATAGTGTGTTAGGAAGCTGATGAAAATAATGCTGTAAAAATACACCTTCAGTTGTGCTTGCGTAATGTAAAATTGTACTGTTTTCTCTCTGACATGAATGAATTCTGAGGGTAAAATACATTTTTACTGTGTCTTCCATATTTCCAAGTAGAAAATGAGGTACAGGCTCTAATTTGTACTGCATATTAAGACATTTCTGTTGTCAATTCTTTAAAAATACTTTGGGAAGTTTGTGACTATGAAATTTGCATTGTATTCTCAAAGTAGTTCTTCAGTATAGACAAACAGGCACATTAATTTATGATATGCCTCTATGACAGTGACATTCTTACATATGTGCATGATATACCAGTACATAAATATTGTAATAGGTGACAAAAAATTATTTCTTTGCAGGCTGCAGCAGGAAACATTATTAATATGCTTTGGCAATTGATGGAGAACAGTCTTGAAGAACTTAAATTGCTCCAGACAGTTCTTGTACTTTTAACAACCAATACAGTTGTGCATGATGAAGCATTGTCCAAGGTAAGAATTTGTTGGTGTTAACTACAGAATTTAAAATATCCAAGAGGAAAAATGGGGAAATTTTACATATGAAGCATGTGAAAACAATGAATGAGAAAAGGGGGTTCTTGATTCTATTGTGTCTCTATTGTCTTTGACTAGACTTTGAAAATGGGATTTCTTTTAGCTTCCTTTTCCATGTGTTTTGTAATTCCTCCTCAGTAATACATTTCAGACTTAATAGGAACTTGAAATAAAAACTCTGAGCCAGTGCCTGTCCTTCTCCTCTGTTAAATTCGTTGTATATTTTTGAACTGTAATCAGAGCACATGGCAGCTCTCCCTAAGAGAAAATGTTAGAAGAAGCTGCCTTCCACCTGGCCTTAAATCTCTTTTGA
The DNA here is from genome assembly GCF_030490865.1 of Poecile atricapillus. NCBI lineage: Eukaryota > Metazoa > Chordata > Aves > Passeriformes > Paridae > Poecile > Poecile atricapillus. Next base: position 44,017,164 of record NC_081289.1, on the reverse strand, counting down.
AAACATTCCAGTTATTGCTCTTTCAGTAACAACTTTGGGTCCTAGTTTTAAACATGAAACATTTTAGATATTATGTTTCAACTAAAAAATTATGTCCCAGTCCAGTGTAATATAAAGTGTAAGCTACTTCTCTTTGAAGAAGCAACATTGTTTACCCTCTCTGACTTGTGAAACTCTGCTTAGTTAGTTTCTCTTGTAGAAACTTGTAGAAAATTGGTTTCAGCCAGATATATATTGCATGTTCATGTTTCAGTTAAGCTGTTGTAAGATTTTAAACTGACGTGGCAACATGATCTGAGTAAGAGTCCACAAATCACAGACATGAAAAAGAGGCAAAAGAAAATTCTGGATCTTGTATGGCTCACAGCATGTAGCACTATGGCTGGGTGTGGTTGAGGCTCTTGAAAGTGCAAGAACACAGTATATGGATAGAAGAACAAGAAATACAGGTTTCACTACACATAAAAATGTTAATTTTCAATATTCATTATAAAACAGGTAAGTATTAAACTATGAGTTAGAGGTAATAACAAAATCCAATGGGAAAATGTATTCAGGTCATTGCCAGCACAATGGCACTTTGAAATGCACAGTTTAGGATTAATAGCAGTCAAGGCAACATGATTGTGAAAGTATTGTGATTCAGCGTAGGAGAGGAATGACATTTTAGCTGTGAAGCTGACTGACCTTTCTGTGATTAACCTTACAATCCTAATGTCCTTTTGACATTAATTGATACAAGTTGTTCTGTGTCATGATTACTGTGTATTCTCTGTATGATGACTGCAATTTTGTTGGCACATTGTAATGTGTTCAGTTAATACCACGTTTTGATTGCCTTTTGGGAGGATTGCTAGGGAGTTTTTTGGCTAGGGTAATCCATAGAATGTATTCTGGTTCTTCAAATTTATTTTTTTTTTTGACAACCTTCTGACAAACTGTAGCAGAAGGCGTTCCTCAGTCCATCAACCTTCTTGACTCTTAGCTAAAAGATGAAATATATTGTTGTAAGGTAATATTTTTTCTGTTTTTTTCTTTTCAGGCAATTGTACTTTGCTTTCGATTGCACTTCACAAAAGATAATATCACAAATAACACTGCGGCAGCTACAGTGCGGCAGGTAGTTACTGTTGTGTTTGAGAGAGTGGTTGCTGAAGATGAACGATACAAAGGTGGGCATACTGCTTACTCAGCTTGCTTTTATTTACCTGCTTTTTTGACACATATCAGATGTTTCTCTTTCAGATAAAGAAGTAGTAAGATGTCTATGGATGTTATAAAAACGTCACAGACATCATTAATTTTAACTGTCTTTTATACACTGATTTGTATTTAAAGGAGATTAAATCCTTCACCATTGTGTCAGTCCAGTTCAATGCAGCAATATATAAAACCTAGATTTTTTTTCAAGCTTTGAGAACTGGTCTTCAGGTTAGTACTGTAAAGGGATTTGAGGTGAGGGTGTCATTTATGGTGCAGATACCATAGATTGCTGAGTGGGAAATACATGGCAGCAGTAGTTTTGAAGAGAACATTGGAACGCAGTGCTTGGTATCGATGATCTTTGGTAGTCAATCTAATGTTTGTTTCTATATACATGATAAGTTGCAGAAGAATTACTTGGCCATTCTCATAGAATATTCCTGTGAGAACACTTAATGCATACTTGATTTTTAACAGTAACTTTGTTCATAAAAACTTTTTGTTTTTTTGCACAGATGCTGTTGACCAGCCAGCTGCAGTTCAAGGGAATAGCAATAGAAGATCTGTCAGTACGCTGAAGCCATGTGCTAAGGATGCATATATGCTTTTTCAGGTAGATGGGGAGCATATATATATGTATTTGCAGTTAAGATTGGGTGCTTCTACATCTCTTTAAGAAATTTTAAGAGTTTGCCGTTGGCATATTGACAATGTCCTTAACCAGAGCCTTGGGTTTTCTTATGCTATTTATTCTAATTGGTGATGATATGCTGTATCACAGGGGAATGATGAGAAAATAAAGATAAAGTGGCCTTGGAAAATGTTTTATTAAAAATCTTAAATAATAGCTAAGTGTACATGTCTGCATTAAATTCATGATTATTATTTCTGTGAGCCTGTGGTGGGTTTACCCTAGCTGGACTCTCAAGTACCCTCCAAATTGCTCTACCACTCCCTGTCCCAGCTGATGGGGAGAGAAAAGGAGAAGGAAAACAATTCATAGGTTGAGATGAGGCAGTTTACTAAAGCAAAAGCAAAGGTTTGCATGTGCATGAGCGAAGTGCATCAGCAAGCAATGTTCAGCCACTTCCTGGGAAGCAGAGCTTCAGAATGCATGGCAGTTGCTCCCAAAGGCAAACATTGTAAATAACAGATGCCTCCCTTCCTCTTCCATTTCTTAGATTCTACAACTGAGGTATGGAATATCTCTTTGGTTAGTTTGGGATAACATTTTTTGTGTCCCCTCCCATGATCTTGCCCAGCCCCTTGGTGGCAGTGGAGGGAAATCTTGAGAGACAGCACTGAGTCAGTGCTATTCAGATGTAGCCAAAATACTGGTGTGTTATCAGCACCTTCCTAGCTACCAATGCAAAGCTCAGCACTGTAAGGGCTGCTGTGGGGAGAGTTAACTCCATTTCAGAAAGACCCAGTACAGAGCAAAACACTGCAACTGTAATTTAGTCCTGTTTCTTGTGGTTGGTACTGGACATTAAAGTCAAGTATGTAGTGAAAAGGAGTAGTTGCATTCATCACACCAATAAAAATCTTCTTGACTTAGCAAATTGACTCGTCTTGAGATATTTTTGAGGCTAGGAATGAACACATGCTACAAGGATTCCAGCAAAGTTAAAAATTATTTTAAACATTTTCTATGCTTTATAATTTGTGTTAAAAAGTATTTAAAGAAAAAATAACGTTGAAATCAGGAGATTGCTCACAAAAGAGGAGAGTTTGTAGATTTCATTATGAAGTCGGGAAACTTTCTTGGTACAGGACTTTACAGAGAATGACAGTGTTACTGTGTTTCTTTCTAAGGATCTCTGTCAGTTAGTTAATGCTGATGCTCCCTACTGGCTCGTGGGTATGACAGAAATGACACGTACGTTTGGCCTTGAGCTTCTTGAGTCGGTCCTCAACGACTTTCCACAAGTGTTTTTACAAGTGAGTAGTTCTTGGGTGGAAAACAGGAAGACTTTTACTCACACGAGTAGTAAAATCTACACTTAATTAAATCCTCTTTAATTTGACATGAATGTTGTTACCCTGGAGGACTTTTAGCTTTTATGTTTTGGGGGGGTGTGGGGTGGTGTTTAACAGAAAAGTTCCCTGTGCTTCTTGAATGTTTTTCTATTCCTAAACTCTTTATTTATATTTCTGTTTTATTTATGTTTATACATTTTGTAGAGCTGTTTTACTCTTTCACTTTTGGTTTTGGTGTTTATATCTCCTCCAGAGATGCATTTTCTTATCTTGCCTTATTTATGACAGCTCTGTAACTAAATTTGTGGAATTGTTACTTCTACAAAACTATTAAGCTCACCTCACTTGTAAAGTAAAAATCAAGACTGTGAATTGCATGTATCTACTGCATATAAATGCCTCATGATCCTGCAATAATGTGTTTTATTAGCTGACAGTAGATAAATTAATTTATAAATATATAAGTGATATATTAGCAGCCTATTTCAGCTTGCAAAATACAGGAAGAAGGATGCATGGCATGAACCTGACAATTGTAATTTCATACTTTTTGGTAGCTTTACAATGGTGTCTGCAGTTCTGCCTTTTCATTTCCTGATTGTCATTTATACCAGAATTTGCATGATTTCAGACTGCTTGATCATAACTACAAATGTAAATAAGATGTATAATCAGAGCTACTGCTAGCAATTAAGGAATATCTGCATGTAACTTTTTCTGTTTTCTTTTTCAGCATCAGGAATTCAGTTTTCTTCTTAAAGAAAGGGTATGCCCTCTTGTTATAAAGCTCTTCTCCCCAAATATCAAATTCAGGCAAGGTTCCACCACCTCATCTTCCCCAGCACCAGTGGAAAAACCATACTTTCCCATCTGTATGCGTTTGCTGCGAGTAGTTTCTGTTTTGATTAAACAGTTTTACAGTTTGCTGGTAAGAATATGCTCAAATTTTCTTTATGCAATTTTATTTTTCTATGTATATGCCAGTGCTGTGATCAGTAGTAGTGTTCATTAGTTCTTGGGAGCTGTTGATGTCTACTGAGGGAAGAGAAGGCTAAATACTCTTTTCCTCTTATATTTATTAGTGTTTACATGTATTCTAAATGTATGATTTTGTTAGACATGGACTTGTATGAATTTTATAGTAGATTAGCTTTTCTCTATTTAACTGCCTTTCAGGTTTTGGGAACCTTTTGATCTTCTGTTGTTTGCCTCACTTTAGATAATGATGATTACTGTGCCTTGTTAATACTTTCTAAGAGGCTTTTGACTTGAGTTGCTAAAGCTGTTGACAGAATGTGGGTAAAAAACACATGTTCAGCCACTCTTATGTCCTGAGTTTTTGGTATTTGTTAAAAAATATATTTTTCATTTGTCTACTGTAGTAAATGTATGACCTTTATTGCAATGTCTGAGAGGAATTTAACTCCTTCAGTACAATTGCATATGTGATTTTAGCTTGTCAAAAATGTTACGTTTTAATAAAATTCTGAGTAAATACTCACTCCAGGGATTTTTTTAGATTCTGTACAAAACTTGCTGTGGTAGGACTCCTGAGATGAAAGGTTTCTTTAGAAATTATTTTGTAGGAGGCTTTTTCTTTTTATTAATTACTATAAACTATATGTTTTAGGTAACAGAATGTGAAATCTTTCTGTCATTGCTGGTTAAGTTTCTGGATGCAGACAAACCACAGTGGCTACGAGCTGTTGCAGTAGAATCTATTCACAGGCTTTGTGTGCAGCCTCAGCTATTAAGGTATTAACTATATTGGCTTTTGCTTTTACATAAAGTTTAAGATATATTTTTATTATTTTTCTCTAATGGAAAATGCTTCCTAAAACATTGCAAATGTATAGAAACTTAAATGCAATAAGCTGCTCGTAATAATTTTGTGTAATGCATTAGGCAATGCTTATTATCCAAGAAGGGCTGAATTATAGTTGAGTATGTCTTAGCAGTGTCAAAGGAACATTTTCCTAAAATTAGATACTATTGTTTGCCTAAATATTTGCTGTTGAAATGTGCTTTTAGGCTGCAGTTTGGAGTGTGTGTGGGGGTGAAGTTGCTGTTAAAATATTCTTTTAGTCCCCAGTTTGTCAAATACTTTCTGTTTTATAAAATACCTTCCAGGTCTTTTTGTCAGTCATATGATATGAAGCAACATTCCACTAAAGTTTTCCGTGATATTGTGAATGCACTGGGGTCCTTTATCCAGTCTCTATTTCTTGTACCAAGCACAGGGAACACATCAGCAACACCAAACCAAACTGGTAAAGCCTTGTCCTTATTATCATTTTATTTTTCTATCATTTTCTTGTAATAATGTATTCTGTTTTGATTCAGCTCTGGTACTTTGGTGTTTATTTTGGTAAAAAGCTAGCTTGAGTAGAGCTAGTGTTCTCAGCTCTGGTACAACAGGGGATTTTATCTACCTGTTTTGTGGGGAAGGCATAGACCCCAGTCAGCAGCAGAATCAATCTGCCTTGATTCCTGTTTTTCAGTGATCAGATTCCTTGTTTCACAAATTTTCGGAGGGAAATTCCATTGGAGTTATTTCTAATTTCTGACTGTACAAAATATATCTGATTTCTGTCTCCTTGTGCAGGGATGTCATTTATGGCAGGGCGCAATTTAAGTAGTAAGACGGTGTGGGTTTGTGGGAGGCAATCAGTAGTTCTTCTGGATGTTCAAGGCCAAAACTGGAGTGAGGGAGTCAAGAGGAAGAATGAAAGATGTGTATTTTACAAATGATCTCTGTCTTTTTTGTAAGCTGAAGTCAGACATATATTGAAACTAAATTTGGTTGTCTTTTCTTGCAACCAGGGTTTTGGCATTTCACTAGGTATATTTGTATTTTAATAAGATGAAATTATTGTCCTGTTAATGCCTTTGCAGGTGTTTATGTCCCAAGTTAAGGCTCTGCTTCTTTCTGTAGTTCTGGAAGCGGAGTCCTCAGCAACAAACAACTTAAAAATAATTGTGAAGGTTTATTTTGATATGTCTTCTTAAAAGAGATAAAAGCCAGATAATAAGTGTAATTAATGTCTATCAAACCTACTATTAAATTAAGAAACATTGAAAACTTGGGGTTTAGACTCACATCTTTCAGTGTTCACTCGTGAAATTGGAATCCCATGCTGGAGTTAGCAGTGATAGCATGAAGAAATTTGCATCAGTGTCTGCTGTTCAGTAGCTGTCTATGCAGCAACTGATAGAACATTTCTAGGTCAGCTTAATTATCCTAAGGTAGATCAGAAACACACTTTTCACCACGTAACATGCATATATGAGAAACCGTTCTATAATACTTATTCTGAAAACCTAAATTTTGCCTCAAGTGAAGCAGCACTGCAGTAAGGTGATGCCTCTAGTGCTGTTACCATTTCTCTGGGTTATTACTTCAGTTTGTTTTCTCTTTAACTTTCAATTTCTACTTTGTCTGAGTGTTTTTTATGTCACTTTCTCATGCATTTATTTTTCTACCTTTTTTCCTCCTATGGCCATATTTGACTTGCAAAGAGCAGATCAATGCAATGTAATTCTTGAACTGAGTCTTCTGATTATAACAGCAGTCTTCTCATAGCAGCCTGTCTTTTGGAATCATAGAATGGCTTGTCTTGGAAGACACCTTCAAGATGATCTAGTTTCAGCCCCCTGGCCCCTGGCCATGGGGCTTCCAACAGACTAGGTTGCTCAAAGCCTTATCCAACCTGTCTTTGGACATTTACACTTCTTATACACCTGATTTTTGATCCTCAGAGTTGCAAGAGGCTCAAGAGCTTGGAAGCTGCATATACTGAAGTTCTGTGTTACTTTTATTATACTGGCCAGTGTTTGACACACACTTTAATGAGTTAGATTAATACAAAAATAGTTGCATATGTCTGACTGCATAGTGGGGTCATAAAAAATGACACCAGTGTAACTGTGTTAGTGCCAGTGTTTGGTTAATAATTTGTTTAGCAGCATGATTTTTTTTTGTTTCAGTCTGTTAAGTGTTAGTGTGTTAAAGTGTATGCATAAGCTTCTGTGTATTCATGTTGCCTAAGTTAGTCATTTATTGCCTATATTAGTAGTTAGCTTACTCTCCATGTATTAAAAGCAAGCACACCAAAATGGCAGTTACACTGTCAGTCACCATCCTGGGGACTCTACTCTCTCCCCACATTGTCTGTTCAGAGAGAATCTGAACTTGTGGGACCTATTCTTACTAAACCACTAGTTGTGGTTTTTGCATTTCTGAAATCTTTGAAGTTTTTTGTTGAAATAATTAAACTTTCTAGTTACTGAGTTCTTGGTGCAACTATGTAAATAATCCTTAACTTTCAAGTATGTGTCTGACTCTTCACTAAAACATACATTGTTCCATCAAGACTATATAAGTCTGATTCATTCACAGAATGTTATGAATGTTGCTGTACCTTGCACAGAAACATTACATTCTGACTGGAAAATAGGCAGTTGGCATCAGTGAGCTGCACATGAGATTATATTTTAGACAGCAGAGGGAGCTCAGAAATAGTTTTTTGTGTTATTGATTTTTGTTATTGAACTGGGTATCTTCAGATTAATCCTGGTGTCTTAAAAATTGAATGGAAAAAGGATGTTTTCTGATCACAAATACCAGATTGGTTGATTTTATCACTTTGTTTTTGTGAACAGGAAGCAATGCATCAGGGAATACTGGCTCAGCACAGACTAACCCAGGAGTGCTTGGAATGGGTGGAGGTGCAACTGTATTACCTGCCTTTGAGTACAGAGGCACTTGGATACCCATCCTGAATGTAACAGTACAAGGCAATGCTAAAGCTACATAGTGAGTACCTCTATCTTTTTGAAAGTCTATGTACCAAGTGTTTTCATTTTGAATTTGGTGATGCAAGGATTTTTTACTAGTGAATATTGAGGTTTTTGTTTCACTGGCATGGAAGTCTATTAGGAATTTTCTCTTTGTTGGTGCCATGAGGTGTTCTGGTCTTTTTGCTGTTTTTTCTGCAAGCCCTGGATTCTGTTTGGGATGTCCCCTATGGTTGTAGCATCCATTGGATTTTTTATTTTTCCTACCATTTTATCTGTATTAACTCTTTATTTTTAGGCCTCCCTGTAGTATAGAACAATTTTGGAATACCTATTGCTGCGTTTTGTAATGGCAAACATGAAGGGCATTAAGCGAACAGGACATCAGTGGGAATGAAAAATAGCTTTCTCACACCAGCTTTACTGTACTCTCAGTTTTTATTGAGCAGGATAGTTCCTGGCAGCTACTGGTCTGGTTGTCATTTCAAACAATATATTGACCTGTGTACCAAGGCCAATTATGAATGCTTCTTAGAATGGCAAATTGTTTTGTCATGACTTTGTACAAAGGAGATGTTCTCAGTTTAAATCTGCAAATACTATGTTACTTTTTAAATAGTGCAATTTTTTTCATATCAGTCATGATCATTGAGGGACAGGTGCCTCCAAACCTGAAGCTATTTATACCACCATAAAATTTTGGCATACTAAAATTCAGTGAAATCTGCAAATAGCCTACATCTCAATATTTTTAGGGTAGGAACTGCTTTATCTGCCTTTGAGGTGCAGAAGAAAAAACCTCATCCTCAAATTTCAATAGTTAATGTGTATGTGTTGACTTCTTATTCCAGCAGCGGACATGAATGTTGTTTTAGTTTATTTGCTTGTTCTCAGAGAATGCAAATTTTTCATTTGGTCAGCTACTACAACCTCCACTTTTCTTCCTTTTCTTTTTTCTTACTATCTACTCTTAACTGGCTTAAGAACCTTGCAGCCATCATAATCTCCTGTCCTTCTCTACACTTGCTTGTGTTTTACCTTTGGATACTTCAAGTAACTCTATGATTTTCTCTGTATAATTTTTGCATTTTTTCATTTGTTTAAGATTGCAGAGTTGTCATAAGCATTTCACGGCAGATTTTTTTCCCCTTTCTTGTACTTTTGTCTGTAGCTCCTGTATGTAAGGAGATGACTTGCTGTAATGTGTCACGTCCTAGCACCAATTCTCTTCTGCTGCCATTAGATTTTCAAATAATGGCCACATTTCATACTTTTGTACAAGTTTGTCCACAGACCACTATCTTGTCTGGAACTTGTCTTCCCCTTTACTTAAGGAAATAAACGTCTTTAAGAGGAATAGGCAAACTATTCAAGACTTTTCACAGCCATTGCCATGTAAGAGTAATAACTGTTATTTTATTATATGAGTAATAACTCATATAATCACAGAATCACTAAGTTGGAAGAGACCTTCAAGACTGAGTCCAATCCAGTTCTAATACCTCAATGAAAACATCACACTGAGTTCCACATCCAGTCTTTTATTAAACACATCCAGAGATGGTGACTCCACCACCTCCCCAGGCAAACCATTCCAATATTTTATCACCCTTTCTGTAAAACACTTTTTCCTAATATCCAACCTATATTTCCCCTGGCACAGCTAGAGTCTGTGTCCTCTCATTCTGTCAGTTGCTGCCTGGAGAAAGAGACCAATCCCCACCTGACCACAGCCACCTTTCATTGGCCAGCTTCCAGTCATCTGGAACCTCACCAGTGACCCAGGACTGTTGGTAAATGATGGAGAGTGGCTTCGCAAGATCATCTGCCATCTCCCTCATCACCCTGGCATGGATCCTATCTGGGCCCATAGATTTATGAACATCCAAGCGGCTCAGCAGTTCTCTGACTGCCTCCTCCTGGATAACAGGGAGACCATTCTACTCCCTGACACCATCTACCAACCCAGGAGGACAGTTGTCCTGAGGACAAGCTGTCTTCCCACTAAAGACAGAGGCACAGAAGGCATTAAGCACCTTGGCCTTCTCCTTATCTGCAGTTACTGAGTTTCCTCCTGCCTCCAATAGAGAATAAGGGCTGGTCTTAGCTTCCTTTTACCATTAATATATTTGTAAAAACATTATTTATTATCCTGTACAGAAGTTGCCAAATTAAGTTTGAACTGGGCTTTGGCCTCCCTATTTTTTTTCTTACATATCCTAGCAACCCCCTTAAATACTTCCTGAGAAACCTGACCCTCCTTTCAAAGATGATACATCCTCTTTTTATTCTTAAGTTGCTTTGAAACCTCATTGCCCATCCAGGCTGGACATTTGCTTCACTGACTCATCTTTTGGCACACAGGAAAAGTCTGTTCCTGTGCCCTCAAGATCTCTGCTTTAAAGCATGCCCATCTTTCCTGGACTCATTTACTTTTGAGGGCTGCTTCCTAGGGAACTCTCTGGATAAATCTCCTAAATAGGCCAAAGTCTGCTCTCCGGAAGTCCAGTGTAACAGTCGTATTGATGTTCCTCCTGATTTCACTAAGTATCAAGAACTCCATAATTTCTTGATCACTATGTCCCACGCTGCCTCCAACCACCACCAGCCCATCTCTATTTGTAAACAACAAGTCTAACATAGTCCCTCTCCTAGTAGGCTCACTCACCAGCTGTGATCAAAAGCTGTCCTCCACACACTCTAAGAACTTCCTGGAGCGCCTCTTTTCTGCTGTATTAAGTTCCCAGCAGATGTCTGGTAGGTTGAAATCACATACAAGAACAAGGGCTGGTGATCCTGAAACACTCTCCAGCTGCTTATAGAATAAGTTGTCCACCTCTTTGTCCTGGCTGGGTGGACAATGACAGACTCCCAGTAGGATGTCGGCCTTGTGGGCCTTCCCCTTAATTCTTACCCATAGGCATTCAATCATCATCATTAGTTCAATACCCATGGCATCAAAAGCCTCCCTAATATAAAGTTTCACTCCTCCACCTCTTCTACCTATCTCTTCTGAAAAGCTTGTAGACATCCAGTGCAGCATTCCAGCTATATGAGTCATCCCACCATATTTCCATGATGGTGACTATATAATTTAATTTATTTAATATTTAATTTACTCAGTAGTTACCATTTTCTATCTAAAAGTAAAAGGATGTGACCTCTACCTCGCAAATATATTTTAACTATAAAACCCACTAATAATTTTACTTAGGCCTGCATATATATTCACACCTACTTGTATATACAGGATGAACTCCTGACCATTTGATTTAGCTGTAGTTCCTGCTCCCCCAGGTAGGAGGCAGCTATCTTCAGGAAATTAGAGGTAATAACTGAAGTGTGGCATGTTTGGGAGAAGGAAAAATCCTCTGTGCAGACAACAGTGGTGACACTAAGGTATAAAAGTACCTTTGGTATATTTTAGCTGGAATACATTGTTTTTTTAAGAGTAGTTTGTAGAGTAAAAAATGATGAAATAATGATTTCTGTGGAAGCAGGTAGATTTTGTAACTGGCTGTCTCTACATGTATAGGTGCTGCTGCTTCTGTGTCAGCTACAATTTCTGTTGGATTTGTAACTCAGCAGTTCATGTGCTTTTAAAGTAATAGATAGAGGAAAGTGGCAATGAAGCTGCTGTTCCAGCACAGTGATGTTTTAACTGCATGCTTTTCAGCAGTGAATCGTGTAGACATATCCTCTTTGTACAAATAATGTCCATCGTTTACCTATGCATGTCAGTGATGAATACTTGGCCAGGCTATGGACAGGCTTTTCTAGTCATGTGGACTCAAAGATAATAGAATGTCTGACTTGTTCTCTATTTGTTATAACTACGTTCACACTGTCATGACTCTCTGATGTATTTCCTCTGTTGTTCCTAGATACTTGTATTGGTCTGAATAAGTTCTGTTGCAGTGGTTCTAAGTAAAATAACAATACAAGTAGAATTATTCATAATGCTTGATTATGTATGTTAGTTTTTAGAAATACTTTTTGCAGATCTATACTCAGTGTTTGTACCCTTTTGGTTGCTGTCTTATTTAGTAATTCATTTACTCTTTTACTTAGTGACTCAAAGGTTTTTTTCTTGAGTTGCAATAAACCTTGAATGATTGTATTTCGGGCCTGTTTGTGTTTAACATTAATTCAGAATCTTGTGTTTTGTTATTGTTTTTAAAACAGTGGTATTGCTAGACACTTACCATGTTTTCAATTTTTTAGTTTGGAGATGCTGGACAAAGTTGAGCCACCGACAATTCCTGAAGGCTATGCAATGTCAGTGGCATTTCACTGTTTGCTGGATCTTGTCCGTGGTATCACCACCATGATCGAAGGAGAGTTGGGAGAGGCAGAAACTGTCATCCAAACCACAACAGAGGCAACATCATTACCAGCGCAGTCTTCAGAGCAAGATCTGCAGTCTGTTTCTGACCAATCAGAGAAAGAACTAGGTACTGGAAAATGCAAACGCTATATGAAATTCAACAGTTTTGCAGAAAGCAGATTTTAAAATTTCATGCTTTTTTGCTTAAATTTATTGGTTCTTATTTATATAAAAAAAACTTTATTTAAAGTGTGGTTTATTTTTTTAATGGAACAGCAGTTCCATTTAAAAAAATACTTGACTTGGTGCTCTGCTTTTGGCTTAACAGTGAGATCTAAGGTCACAAGAGACAACCTGACTGACAGAAATGGACTTATAACCACATTAAAAGAAAAATACATCTCTAGTAACATAACAAAAAGAATGTTCTAATGGACAAATTTTTAGTAAGATTGCAGTATATAGAGAAGGACTTCCTTGACAGCAGAACTGCTGTGAAGTGAGGATTGTTTTGTGGAACATATGATGGGTCTGTTATGGAGTCTATATGTACAAAATGACTTGTGTTTGACCAGTGAGTTTGGCTTGTGGCCCAGGAAGCCAAGGCAGTACAGCTGGAGTTCCAGCCAAGGGATGCGGGGAAGGCAGGGGGCTGCGGCCGGGCGCTGCCGCGGGAGCGGGGAGCTCTCCATGGTGCTGCGGAGCACCGGGGCTTGGCGTGGCTCGGTGGAGAGAGGGAGGTGTGCAAATGGGCTGGGCAGCTACCCGTTTGCTAGACCAATACCTTTTTCCCTATTAAATGAAAGTAAAAAAAAAAAATAACTATAGCTACCACGGGAGAGTATTTTTATTTCACTGCAAAATATCAGTGAGTTTCTTGTCCCATATTTTTGTACTTCTGAATATTTATTTTTATAGACAAAGATCAAAAATGGTTATATATGTTGCAATAAGTTGGATTTCGGTGGGGTTTTTTGATGCTATTTAGAAAAAGCATTGCCTGGTGAAATTATTTTCTTTTTTTACATCAGAAATGTTACTTTCAATGCAAGTTATGAGTGTGTTTCTGTATGTACATATATCTGGCTATGTAAACATACATACAAAAACCCTCTTCAAAAGATGCAGTATCAAACATTTTGTTTGTGATACACATTAAAGTTATTAAGGGAGCTACTGTGTTTCTGCTATTAAAAAGTTTCCCTATTTCTTTTAAGTTAGTAGAGCTGTCTGGGAAGAAATGGTGAACGCTTGTTGGTGTGGTCTTCTGGCTGCTCTATCCCTCCTACTTGATGCAAGGTATCTGATCTTTCATTTCTATTGATTTTGTAAGTTGACATTCCAAGCTATATTTTGAACTGACTTTTGATGCCAGTCAAATTGACAGTTGTCAACATAAGTGCTGTTCATGGCATCTGAGCAGTCAGGTTTGTGGCTTAGACTGAATGAATAAATGACACGGAAGTCTCTGGAAGTCCAATATCTACCTTTAATGTATTTCAATACAGAACAATTAATTGCATTTTCAAAGGGTTGCATTTAAACTATTTGAATTATCTTTATTTCTTTTTACTTGCTTGCATGTTTCAACATATTGAAGTGATTGTCCTGATTACTGCAAGTAAGAGAATAAGTAATGTCTTAGTACTTCTTAGTACTATCTAATCTTTAAAGTGGAAAAGCTTTTTACTAGGAAATGGCTGTGGTAAATTAATTGAGGCCTTCAAAGAGCCTTTTGTAATCAAACACCACTTTCTGAAATTAGTTTTAAATATCTTCTCATAGTCTCATTTAGCAAGTCGCTGAGAAAGTCTGATTTTGTAGGAAGTGGTTCTGAAGAATTTTGTTGATTGGTTATGCTTGATCTTCAATATTTATTGTGTTAATGGATTTAAAGTATATGTTCTTATGGCTTTCAGTTTTGGTTAGCTTCTGTGCTCTGTAGTAATTCCTGCTGAACAATGTGTACTCTTTCAGCACTGATGAGGCTGCCACTGAAAATATTCTAAAAGCAGAATTGACCATGGCTGCACTTTGTGGAAGACTGGGTCTTGTAACATCAAGAGACGCCTTTATCACTGCCATTTGCAAAGGATCCTTGCCTCCTCACTATGCCCTTACTGTGTTAAACAGCACAACTGCAGCTCTGTCCAGCAAGTGTAAATATATACATTTTTCTTAATTGTGTTTCATCATATTGTCCTCTAAGCCCATTTTTTTTCAGGATATTATTCCAAAGACACACAGCTGTAGTATTTGGCTATATTAAAGTAAGTTAGAGTCCTCAGACAGTACCTAGATTACCTACTTTCCAGGCAGAACTGGTTGGTCTTGCAGCATTTGCTGTCTATCATTCTGATCAATCTAAAATTTCCTGAATGATTCACATATGTCAAAAGTTCAAATTCTAAGGAGATCTGTCTACCATTGTAAAGATGTGCTAGGATATGTAAAATTAAGGCATTCAAAATGTGAAAAGGTCTTTGGGCAGCTCAGATTCTAAATCTTTGGCTAGAACATCCTGCATTTATGATGTAATACAGTCTTCTACAATTGTCTAGTGATGGTAATACTTATGTGTAAGTGGAAGATTTAAGTTCTAGGCTCTCTGTAGCCTACAAAAAGCTTTGATGCATCCCACATCTTGAGAAAATGTTGTAATTCTTAATATATGCTGGTTTACAATGTACTCTGTTTCTAACTTTGAAAGTGAATTACCACTTATTAAGAAAAGCAACTACCTGAGAAATATGCAGATGAATTTAACATTAGAGCTCTTAATATAAAACAAAAATACCTTACTCTGGGAACGAGGACCAGCACCTTTACTTCAGTCCAGTGTACCAGCTAAGTGTATTATTAGATTGTAAGTCTGTGAAGAAGTACATATGACTGAACTACACAGATATCTGTAGAGACAGAGCAGGGAACCTCATTTATTTTATGTAGGTTGCTCTTTTTACAAATGGATGTCCTGAAGTCCCATATTGGAAAAATATCATGATACACCATCAGTGACACCATAATTTTCTGAGTGGACTGGTACAATGGTAGCACACAATGATACCATTCACACATAACGACCAAAAAACTGAGTTGAGACAGTCTAATGCTCATGTCTTAAGCATAAATATTTCAGTCTTGACATAAAATATATAAATGTATTGCAAGCAATGTCTACTAGTTAAAGGTTCAGCAATTACTCCCTGTTTCTAACTCTCTACGGAATGACACTGTAATCTAAATATAACTAAAGGTCTCAAAGTGAAGTATATTAAAGCTAAAACTGTAAAAAAAATTTCCTAGAGTCTGTTTGCCAGAAGGTGATTCTTACTACAAGTAAGTACTAGATTTTAAATTTTTTTTCTTCCTTCTCTTTCCAATTTTTCTCCAGCATATTCCATTCAGGGACAGAATGTTCAAATGATTAGTCCCTCAAGTGAGTCTCACCAGCAAGTTGTAGCAGTAGGGCAACCCTTAGCTCTTCAGCCACAGGGAACAGTTATGGTAAGTACAACTTGTACTAGTACAACAAAGTGATTTTACTTTGCTTAACTGCTTCTTCTTGCATCTCACCATGTCTCAAAACCAGGCTACAGATATACAACATTCTTACAAATAATGGTCAGCTGAACTATTGTCCTAAGGCTTTAATTTGGATCAGCCCTGGACAGTAAATTATCAAATTGCGAAGAGGTCTCATTCTTGTTTTTTTCTGACTTCTAGTTCAGAAGTTCTTATCCATTCCATTTGGAAAACTCTAGATCTCAGCTGTGTTATGTGCCTGTGTGTGAAGGTTCACTTAAGATAGACTGATTTTGTTTAGATGATGCAATTAAGCTGGAGTACTTGAACTTGTGTCTGGTAATAATGTGAAACTGAGAG
Source organism: Poecile atricapillus (assembly GCF_030490865.1). Classification (NCBI taxonomy): domain Eukaryota; kingdom Metazoa; phylum Chordata; class Aves; order Passeriformes; family Paridae; genus Poecile; species Poecile atricapillus. The sequence continues at coordinate 44,000,972 of NC_081289.1, read as the reverse complement.
GAGAGGGCAGTGATCAAATAAATCATAGAATCCCAGAATGGTTTGGGATGGAAAGGACTTTAAAGATCATCTCATTCCAGTCCATTGGCCACGTGCAGGGACACCTTCCACTAGACCAACTTGCTCAGAGTCTTATCCAACCTGGCCTTGAACACTGCCAGGGATGGGGCATCCTTGATTTCCCTGGGCAACCTGTTCCAGTGCCTCACAAGCCTCACAGTAAAACCTGTTCTCTTTCAATTTGAACCTATTCCCTCTTGTCCCATCACTACATGCTCTTAAATAATCTTGCCCTGTCCTTCCAGTGTTGGGAACCTCAGAGTTGGATGCAGCACTCAAGTACTCATTTTAAACCTCACCTAGAAAAGCCTGAGAGAAGGAGAGATACTGAACTACTTCTCTAGAAAAATATATTTCACCAGTGCAAACAAAATGTAATTTTAAAGCACTTCAGTAAAAAATGGAAGTTTACTAGAAACACTATCATTGTGGAATGATAAAAACTGGATGGCTTTTTGGTTTTGTTTCTTTTCATAGCTGACATCAAAAAATATCCAGTGTATGAGGACTTTACTCAACTTAGCTCACTTCCATGGAGCTGTTCTTGGTACATCGTGGCAGCTTGTCCTGGCTACGCTTCAGGTAGTATTTCCCTCACAGGAAATATTTATGCCTTGCTTTTACGCCTTGGTGTTTTGCTGTAATTTGGTTTTCAGTTGCTCAGTGAGCAATAGAAAAAGCTTTGAGTCTTCTCATGGTGTACTGTGTATTGTATAAGTACTGTAGCATTTCTCTTGAGTTCTGTTTGGCTGCAAAGTTGGTGATTAGCTTGAGTACAATGCTGATTTCTTCTCAGCCTGAAAAATGCTCCTTTTGTATTTTTCAGCATCTTGTGTGGATTCTGGGACTGAAGCCTAGTGTTGGGGGTGCATTAAAACCTGGGAGAGCTGTAGAAGGGCCAAGCACAGTAAGCATGATTGTTTGTTTTCAGTTAATGATTGTTAGTATTTTCTATTGTATTAGTATTTATGTATTATATATTTATAATATATTTATCTATTATATATATTATATAAATATAGTATATATAATATGTATTATATATTATATAGCTATTATATATATTATATAAATATATCTAAAATATAATTTAATATATATTTATATATTGTATTAGTATTTTTCTATTACAATCTGTAAGACATATTTCTGTCTTTTTCAAGGTTCTGACTACAGCAGTTATGACTGATCTACCGTCTATATCCAGCATGATTTCAAAGCTTTTTGAAAATTCACAGTAAGAAACCTTATCTTGTAATTAAAATAATATGTGTATATCAAACTTGACAGTGTTTTGATAGCAGTTATTTTTCAGGTACCTTGACGATGTGTCTTTACATCACTTAATAAATGCCCTTTGCTCCTTGTCTCTGGAAGCCATGGATATGGCCTATGGAAACAATAAGGTATGAAAATAGTTTATTCTTTTTTTAGATGTTTTTATAAAACAGGCAGAAGACTTGTACATTTATCCTTTAAGCTAACTATTTCTAATACGAAAACTAGTAATACCTTTGATGCTCTAGATTAAAAAATAAAATATGAACCAGAGAATGTCTTGTTTTTAATGGTTCATACAGTTACCAGATTCTTTGAACTTCCTCACTGTGTTCCTGAGCTTTTTATTAGTTAAGGAATGTCATGTGTTTCTATTAATAAAATTGTGGGTGGATGAAACTTTTAAAAGCCCTTGTAATTTCAGAGGTTAGGGATGCTGAGTAGCACAGTTATTTTCTGTGAGATGCTAATTTTCATTTTAATTTTCTCTTACAATGTACTTCAGAGAAAGCCTGGCAATTAGGTATTTAAAAACCTGGTAAGTCGTAGTTACTAGGGAAAACCATAGTTAGAATTCATGTCATTCAGCTTCAGTAAACAACCTTTAGCCTAGAAAGGTTGAAGACCCTGTGATTGGGGAAGATTAAATATATATTTTCCTAGTCAAAATCTTATCCCAGAGGAGAGTTTCTGAAAGTTGGTCTTTAATCTGTTACACTAGAGATAATGAAGTCAGAGAACATGTTTTATAATATTTTGCTATTACAGCAACAGAGAATGAATTTAATAAGCAAAGTTTGTGTTTAAAATCAGTTGAATATTAGCGAAAGAAATCAGCAGAAATGGGAAGAGATAATGGTTTCAGTGCAACAGTCATTTTGACTATGTGTTGATGTAAAAAAAGTAAAATTGAATGAAGCTTATCACAAACATTTGCAGATATATTTGATGAATGGGAAATTTGTCATATTCCTGCAGGGCTTTTATGAAGCAAATGAAATATAAAGAATTAGAAATATAATGAATTAGAATTTCATTACGAAATTAAATAGTGCAGATTGTTTCACTATAATTTGAAGTTGCAAAGTTGCGGTGGGGAAAGGGCTGTTTTCCTAGCAGGACATGTTAAGAAGCTGGACGGAGGGCCGTGCTAGGCGCTTTTTCAGGGCCAGCTTTTGTCACACTGCTGCCCCCGTGTGGCCTCTCCTGCGGCACTGCGGGAGCTTCCCAGCCTTCACGGCCTGTGCAACGAGCTGTACCTCGGCTAGAAATTATCCCCTGGCAAAATGCTCTCGCCTTACCGCGCTTACCTCAAAGGCATGTGTTCAAATTCCATTCTCTTAAGGAACCATCACTTTTTGCTGTTGCTAAATTGCTGGAAACGGGACTAGTTAACATGCGCAGGATTGAGATTCTTTGGAGACCTCTGACCGGTCATCTTCTGGAGGTAACTAATGGTTTTTATCACTCGTACTAGAATTTTCTTTGTATTAATGAAGATCTTGTGGAAATATGTTTTTAATATGTAATTTAAAAGAAATTTCTAAATTGTAATTATATATTTCGGTTTAGCCACTTATTGTCGCAACTCTAATACAATATGGTTTGAATTTTAAAGTGAATTTATATATTTAAATTACAATATTTTAATATCTCGTCTTTATGGTGCCATCAGTCTTTATATATTTTTGACACAGCAGTGTTTAAAAAGATCAAATAATTATATGTCATATATCTGTTCTAATTAAGGTGGCACAAACATGTTTTACTATTTCACACAGTACAACTATCTAGGAAGATTCTGAGTTAGAATCTTTCTAGAACTGAAGCCAGGAGATTTACTAAGAAAGGATTGTTTGTTTGATTTTTTTTTTTTTTTTTGGTTAATATTTAAGCTAACTTCTGAAGGCTTTCTTTAACAGACTACTGTTCAACTATAAAAATGCTGTAATCCTATTGCAATTTCTTCAGTACTCTAACTTCAACATGAAAAATACACTCTATCAAGGAAAAAACCAGTACATTTTGAATTGGGAACTAAAAACAGGTGATTGAATGTAACTACAGTTTTAATTCTCTACACAAATATATAGGAGAATAAAATTTGAGAATAGGGTTTGTTATAGAGTGGGTAAAGGAGAAGGCTTTTCTTCCTCATAATTCAGAATGTATCAGATACTCCTTAGCACCAGTGCATTGTTTCAACCAGCATTAAGGTTTGGCCATGTCTATTTATGGAAGCCACATATGGCTTTATCAAGGAGAAAAAAGTTGGATATTTCTGGGTTTGAAGACTTAAAACACAAGCATCTCTTTCTCTTGTTTATTTTTTGCCCTACAAGACAATAAGGTTCACCATCCACATCTTGAGACTGTTTTCATCTAGGGAGCAGTCTGTTTCAATCTATTACCCATGCATTGCGGGTAATCTGCCAGTGTTTCATAGGAAATACAGGAGTCTTTTATTTTATTTCAAAGTACTGCCTTATTTCCTTTTAAACCTCAGGTATTGGAGTACAATAAGGAAGGAGGAAACATCAGCTATAATTCAATTAAACACAACCTGAGGGAATAGCTTGTTCCCTGGTTCTGGAATTGGTTATCTTTACAGAATCAGAGTTTGAAGTACTTCAAATTCTCTTTTTTTATTTTATATGAAGTTTTAAAAATGTAAGTAAATCAGGAGAGTGGCTATTTCTTGTCTGCATTTTTTAACATTAAGCTAGCTCTTCTACATTGTTCTCCTTTTTGGTTTGGCTAGGTTGATAAGGGAATGGTCCACCAATAAAAGGCATCAGCATTCTTTATGATAATACCTTGACTTGACTCTTGGTTCTCACACGATCAGAACTAGGGCTGGAAGGGTGGAAATTATGTGCCAGTCAATGTAACTGTACACTTCCCATATTAGTTTGAGGGTAATGTATTAGATACAGCACACTTCAGACTAGCTATCTAAGAAATGGCACAATTTTTAAAATTTTTCTATTCTAAAAAGCAATTAGCGAAGTTGTTAGGTTCAGAGAATTTAGAGACAAAGAGAAATGAAGGTGTGCATTTGAAGCTCAAGTTTAAAGATGCTTGCTATTGCTTTGCCAAGTTTTTAAAATAATGGAGTGTGAGGTTTATTTTATCTTCAATATGTGGTTATTTTTTGTATTTGAGAGTATAGAAGACACTTGGTTTGTTGGCTACTGCCATGTACCTCACTTGATTATGTTAAGCAGTGTGTGAAATTTTGTAGGTTTTGAGTTAAGTTAAACCTGAGAGTCTTAGGCATTTATTGAAGAGTTGTTTGGTGCTTTTTAATCAATCATTATCAGAATTAGTAGTTAGTTTAGTAATTTTGGAAAATTTATTTATTTGAATTATATATGTAATTTTAACTATGTTTCCTTCTGTGTCTTTCATTGCTTCCTATTGCTTCCTTATTCAGAAGGTATGTCTATCCAAAAGATTTTTTTTTTTTTTTTTTTACTATGAAGCCAAATTTTATGACTTAGGTATTTGTTGTATTTTCCTTGTACTATTGTATCTATCATGCTAATATCATTAAAATACCAGTTTTTAATGTATTATTTATGTTGGTTAAATGAAAGTGACTTTAAACAAAACACTGCTGTGTTTTCAGGTCTGTCAGCATCCCAACTCCAGAATGAGAGAATGGGGAGCAGAGGCTTTAACTTCTCTCATTAAAGCAGGACTGACATTCAGACATGATCCTCCATTATCTCAAAATCAGGTAAAGCAAGTTTAAGAGCAGATGCTTTTCTCCTTCATTCATAAAGCAACTTTATTATTGAGTATATAAAGTCTGTAGCTGTAACACTCAGATGTAACTATTGTGAATCGCCACATGCATTCTAATAAACTATCCTCTTTCATTTTTCAAATGTCTAACAAAGAGTGATTCTTGCATATTATGTCCATTTCTTAGAACAAATCGTGGGTCACCCTCATGAGTGCAAAAAATTTCAGAATGTTTAGAAGTATATATGTGATGCTGTGGCAGGCAAAAAATGTGTTGCCTAACCTTCTAAATTACAGCTGTTCAATCCTGATTAATCATGGTTAATAAAACATTCTAATATTTTTACTGAGACTTACTGGATATTTTTTCCAAGCTTTCTTGAGTAGGAAGCTGAGTGTAGCCCTGCTGAGTGAGCATAAAGTTGCATGATATTTTTTATGCAACTGTAGCAGCATCTGTAGCTGCTTCCTGAAGAACCTGGAGAACAGCAGCCAGGAAGGTAGATTTTCTGTGAAGACCCTTTATGGTCTGAATTTGAGCATTTAGTGAGTGAGCTTCTGAATTAATTCAACGAATCTTTAATTTGTACTCTGTTTTCACTTATACATAAAAATACTTGAAAATCAGTTAAATGTTAGCATCCTTAATATGCTTTACTGTTTACTTTTAGAGGCTGCAGTTGCTTTTATTGAATCCACTAAAGGAGCTGTCAAACATTAGTCATCCTGATATCAGGATCAAGCAGTTGGAGTGTGTGCTACAGATTTTACAGAGTCAGGGTGACAGTTTAGGACCTGGTTGGCCATTGGTGCTTGGAGTCATGGGGGCAATCCAAAGTGATCAGGGGTAAGTGGTGGAAATAAAATTTTAAACTTATGTAAGGTAAGAACAGTAGAAAAAAGCCTATATTTTTCTACTTTATATTTTTGTTCTTTAATAGCCACTTCAATAATCATAGTTGCATTGAAACTTTTGGCTTGTGAAAAATTTTACCGAACAAAAATACACTTTTTAATTCTTTCCGAAGCACACTTTATTTTACTGAATTAATCTTCCACAAGACCAGAATATTATTCCACTCTACATTCTCCTGTAGTCAGCATGCAGTATACACTGGGAATACTCAGTGTGCCATTTCATTTGATCTTGACCATCTGGCGGACACATCTCTGGTGCTTTCCAATACTCCTGTGTGAATCAGATGTTGCTCAGTTTATCTGTTGTTTCTTTTTCTTCTTAAATCTTCCAGTAGTCTCTAGTGTGTGTTTTCTTCTGATCCCTCTCTCTTTTTCTTGAAGCCTTCCTACCTCAATGGTTGCTGGTAGCAGAAGGATGGAAGATTATTTACTGGCTGTGGGTGAATCTCATGACTTACACAATTGACTCTGTTGCCAGCAGAGGTGGACTTGTTCTCTGCCCACAAGGGAAAGTGAGAGATGAAGTTGCAAGGAGTATTTTTGAAATGAGCAGTGAATTGAACATCTGCTTTTGCAACTGTAAGCACCAAGAATTATACCCACACACTCAAACCATAGTTATTAGTTTTTTATGTGCTAGTCAAGACTAGCAACAGGATAGGTCATCATATAACTCTAGTGTCAGTAGAATTCTCCTTAGCATATCTCTCCTTTTATCCCACCTTTAGTCTTCTGGTCAAATAAAAACCTAAGGCTCCTTCAAAAGTGGGAAGGATTTAGCTCTTGGACCAGTATTGTTTGCACTGACAGTAGTACCTACCGAAATTCCCAAGGATTTTGGCATTCTTGGTTGTGAGCATTTTTTTTTTTTTTTTGTCATTAAGCTTCCTTTGGTAGTTGTTGTTTCCACATTTGGTGCAATGTGTTCCTGCATGCGTTTTGATTTTCATTGTTGTTAATGAGGGATGAGAACCACCACAAATTCCTCTCAAGACAGTCTTCAGATCCCATTAAATCTCAAACCCGTATCTCACTGGCTGATATCTCAAGATGTTACTAACATCTTGTGTCATCTCTTAGTCTCCTCCTACAAGGTATATGGAATAACCCAACTACATAGCACTGTTTGTCCACGTCATATTAAGTACAGTAGAAAAAAATTAACCATGCCTCCTGTTTGTTGAGAAAGACCTTATTTTCTTACCTAAGTTACTGCTGTGAGCACAAGATACAGATACTGTTATGGTACTTTAAATATTAACTTACCACAAGACTTTCTTCACAAATGTCTTCCCTCTGATCAGTGAACGTCCTGGACTCCAGGACAGAAATCCATTTACCTTCCTGGAGAACTTCTTTTATAAATACAGAAAATGCTGTTTTGATAGCCAAAAACCATACTTTGGTCACTTCTGGATTGTACACTACAAGCCTGCTAAACAAAAAGAAGCCCGTCTTTCAGGACTTATTCAGTGGAAAGCCTCTGTATATTTTAAGCATAGATAAAGTCCTATACAATCTTGAGATTTCTCACTAAGATTAAATTTCTTCTATTTACAGTTTACCTTTTTGTGGTCTCCTATAAGGTCAAGGACAGTTCCACAGTTTGAAGTGTGGTATCGCTGTTGCTACTTGCACGAGGAACTTTAAAACTTTTCTTGAAACACAAAGTAGTGTAGGACCTGTTCTGAATTTCTTCTTGTAGCATTGCATTTGAAACGTAGAAAGACAGGTTACTTTCCCTTAACTCACTACTTCAAAATGAGTAGTGGAACTATACTTTGATTTCCTGCCTCCTTCTCTTTTCTCTTAGAATCCTTCAAGGTCACATACTTCTGAAACTTTGTACAGGAAGGGGAACTGCAGCAGTTTTGGGTCTGTTTCACTTTATAGGTTTCACTTTATCGATTCCTCTAATGCGTATGGGGAAAAGTATTGTGTGAGTCTATCCTCCATCAGTATAGCAATGATAAATACTTTGATCTTACATGGTAGGATAGATGTTTCCCTACAGTATTCATCATATTAGAGAATTATTAATAGTACCATTACTGTCCATGTGAAGTTTCTTGAGTATTCTTCTGGTTTCTATATTGTGTTGGATTAACTTAATTTAATTTAAATTTAAAAAAAAGAATTTGTAATCCTGGAATAGGTAATGGACATATCTATAATCTGAAATTTTTCCCCAGAATACATATCCAGAAGGATACTAAGTTTCTGTATTACAAAGCTTTGAAATTATTTATGTCATACATTGAAAAAACCCTGCAGTGAAATTTAACTGCAGCTTCCCTATTTTGTGTTACCTACACTCCACCACTCCTTTTGATTCCTTTATTTTGTCTCTCATTAAACAAGATTTTAGTTGTAAAAACCCTTGCTGCTTCGGAGAACTCCTTGTTGCAAACCTTTCCTGTACATGTTTTTATGTTTGTATTCAGAATCTAATTCTGAAGGCAAAGTTATTATTAAGGATCTACTTAATGGTAGACATTTTGAAAAGTTTTTGTCTGATATAATGTAGTATTGAAGCAAGTAAGACTACCATTATGTTAGCATGCATCTTCCCTAATAATTAAAACCAAATTTTGCCCAACTGTTTGGCATACTTGAAGTAATTTTGAACTGCTGATACAAGAAATTCTTCAGAACAGCTTACTCTTTGGGAAGATGATAATGCTTAAATGAACTGCTTTTTTTGTCCATGGTGGCTTTTTTTCTAATGTTTTGGCTAACACATTTGAACTGACAAGTTTTAGAGCTCTAAAATAGAGAAATGGACTTCACTATATAAAATTAGCTAAGGACCACTTGAAAGTCTAAACTTCAACTCCACTAGGTAGTTAGCATGGACTAAATGGCTTCATCAGAATTTTAAGCTTCAACTTAAAATTATAGCTCAAAAAACCCATTTAAAATAGTGCAAATTTTTCTCAAAGAGATTAATTTGATTTTTTTCTTTTTGTATTTAATGCTGCTATCTCCTGAGGTATTGTATTCAAAATATTTCCGTGCTCTTGAAGAAATGCGAAATGAGCATGTGTGTGTGTGCTTTGTTTTTATTTTGTTTTTTGAAGAGAGTCCTTAATACGGACTGCATTCCAGTGTCTTCAGCTGGTTGTGACCGACTTCCTTCCTACAATGCCATGTACTTGTCTGCAGATCGTTGTTGAAGTTGCAGGAAGCTTTGGACTTCACAATCAAGAGCTAAATATTAGCTTAACTTCAATTGGTTTGCTGGTGAGTTTTTTATTAACCTACACCAATGCTGCTTTTGGCTTTCATTTTTCCTTTTCTTTTTTAATGAAAACTTATCTGTAGTCAGTTATACAAATGACAGCCACAACCTATCTTTTGGGTTCTTACTGAGCTCCAATGCTGTCATTTGGAATCATAGGTGAATTTAGTGAACACATCTTGCCTTTAATTTTCATGATTCCTGGCTTACTAAAAGAAATAGTGTTGCATTGTAACCATGTTTATCAGTATCTAATTTTTAATGCATTATTTTGTGCCCCCTATAACGGGAACCTAGAAGCTGTGAAAGAAGAGTAATGTTTGGTCCTTGCAATGTTTGTGTGCTGATCTTATTTCACCAATGTAGTGAAATTAATATCTTGATGTACTTCGCAAAATACTTTGTGAAAATAAGAGGCAATTTATTTAATGATCATTAAGAGCACTACCCTATTTTTATTGTATGATACCATATGTCTTTATTTATTTTCTAGTGGAATATTTCAGATTATTTTTTCCAAAGAGGTGAAATAATTGAAAAGGAACTAAACAAAGAAGAAGCAGTGTTGCAGAAACAGGCAGAAGAAAAGGGAGTGATGCTGAACAGACCTTTTCATCCTGCATCACCATTTGACTGTCTTTGGTTATGCCTGTATGCCAAACTTGGAGAACTGTGTGTGGATCCCCGACCTGCAGTTAGAAAGAGCGCTGGGCAGACATTGTTTTCTACAATTGGTGCTCATGGAACTTTACTGCAACATTCAACGTGGCACACAGTAATATGGAAGGTATGATGTGTAAGCTCCCTCTGAAGGTTTTGTAAAGAGCATTTACATTTTAATAACCATTGACCATTTACCATATAATAACCATTATCACTTAGATAATTTATTATTAAATTATTATTAATTTAATTATTAATAAATTATTATTAATTTATTTTTAAAGATAACATAAGGTGGCAGAAATCTGATCTCTTGGGTTTTGGGAATGTTTTTTACACTTTGTCCTCTCTGGCCTTTAAAGCCTCTTCTAAAATAAAACTTTGGTATCCTGTTTTTTCTTAGGAGTTTCATAAAAAGGTGGTTTCCTTTGTATATGAATGAAATTTTGTGTGAAAATGGAGATGTTTGAGGGTCATGTGACTGGGCTGATCTGGTATCAGGTGGAGCGTTGCTTTGCATTCTGTTTTGAATCTTTCAAGAGGATCTATCAAATGCTGTGTTCTAAGTCACAGTCATGTTTGTTGTGCTTTATGGAAACTTTAGGCCTATGGAAACTTGAGCCTGCCTGTGAAGTGTCTGAGACCAACTGGTTTTAGCATTCTTTTGGTGCTGACATTGTTCTTGGTGGGTTTGAGTGTGCTATTTCCAGCCCTTCTCAAGTGGCCATCACTTGACTGATTGTTAATCTTTGCTGCTGTGCAGACTGTTTAGAACAAGGGAATTTTCAGGGTGACATAGTGATAGAAAGGATAATGAAAGAATTACCAGCTTTTATTGGTTTGCTATGAATACAATTATGTTATTTGAAAAGTTGCATTTTTCCTCTTTTTTTCTGGTTATTACAGGTTTTATTTCACCTGTTGGATAGGGTTCGAGAATCTTCTACAACAGCTGACAAAGAGAAGATTGAGTCAGGAGGAGGCAACATTCTCATTCACCATTCAAGAGATACAGCTGAGAAGCAGTGGGCTGAGACATGGGTATTAACACTGGCTGGAGTTGCAAGAATATTTAACACCAGGAGATACTTACTGCAGCCTCTAGGTAAAATTTAAAGTTGTTAAAAGACACAATTATAAACTTTCTGCTTTTGTATGTTCTTTTCAGTTAAAGTACTGGGCAATAATCTTAATCTTAGCTCAAAAATGTTTTTTTGTTTTGTTGCCTCAAATGTTATAAAAATTATGGCGTTATTAATTCATGCTCTGTAGACCCAAAAATTATAACTACAGATTTCGTCTTCTGTATTTCAGTACTTGAGATGAAATCTCAGTAGTCACAATTCAGTCCCAATTCTGGGTGCTAAATAGCTTTAAATTATAGTAGACTGATAACAATAATACTTTGTTCTTGTTAGAACATGTTTTTCCTTTTGTCTGTCTAAGGGAATGCAACACTTGCCTGGAACTTTTCTATGGCATCAGTGTGTCAAATTTAACAGTACTCTTAGAATGTAAAGAGAACTTACTTGTAAAGTCAGTGGAGTATTGAACTTTTACATTGTTCAACTGTATTTTATAATAGCTTGGTAATTTCTACAAGGAAAAAGTGCAAAAGGAATAGAGAATGTATAGCTTACAAAGAAAAGTCCTCATTAGATTAATCTGTCTTCAGCATTCTATAGTATCCAGTTAATGTATATTAATTGGATATAAGTTGTGTTGTATTTCATTTTGGTCATTTGTGATAGAAGTATCAACATATTAACAGCTAGTAAGTGTATTAGTCATTTGCAGAAACGTGGTAGAATTTAGGCTATATTAAACTTGAGTTAAAACTGAATAAAACAATGAGAACTACTTTAATTATTCAGACCCTCTAATTAGTAATATAGAAGATTGAAGATTAAGGCTAAATGTAATGAAAAAGTCAAATGCCTCAAATGAAATCTTTCCACAGTACAATTATCAAAGTATTTTGAAATCAGTTCTTTATAAATGCATTGCATGAGTATAGATTTGACCCTTAATTTCTTGTATAGGGTTAACCCTTCCTGAAATCAACAGGCATCTGATATGTATAAGAACAAATCTGTTTAATTATGTTTCACTATACTGAATGAAGAAAATATATTTTACTGGTGTGGGATGTGGTATGTGATTTTTTTGCTAGCAAATTTAACATGAACATAGGTATATTGTTTCATTCTTCATTTTTATGTGTTTCTCTGTCACATTCGTTCTTTCAGGTTATGGTTGAATTGATATAAAAGTCATTCAAGAGGCCACCTAATCTCTTGAAATTTCTGTGTATTAGAGTAACAAGTACATGAGCAACCTTTTAGGTTGGGTTGGCAGGGTTGGGTGGCAATGGGAATAGGAGGCAAGTTCCAAATTGATTATTCCCCCCATCCCCTCTTTTTTTAATTAGGAGACTTTTCCCAAGCCTGGGATGTTCTTCTTGATCACATCCAGTCAGCAGCACTTAGCAAAAACAATGAAGTTTCCTTGGCTGCTCTGAAAAGCTTCCAGGAGATCCTGCAAATTGTTTCTCCTGTTCGAGACTCTGAGAAGCCCGAGACACCACCTGCCATCAATGTTTCTGTACCTTTGGTGGTAGGAACAACAACTGCCACTAGTCTTGGCAGATCATTCATGAGAACTGACTCCATAGGAGAAAGAATAGGAAGATACAATGGATCTGAACCTCCTGCAATAACAGATGAGATTGAAGATTTGAATCTTTGGTGGGCAGCCTGGAACAGCTGGTATAGGATTGGATCAGAAAGTACAAGGCCTCCAGTTACTTGTGATAAATTGACTTTCATTCCCAGCCAGCCTTTTCTTACAGCTTTAATTCAAATATTCCCAGCTCTTTACCAACACATCAAAACTGGTTTCAGCATGGATGATCTTCAAAAGCTGGGTATCATTTTGCACGGTGCTGTTTCAGTTCCGATCAGTTCAGATGCTTCCCCTTTCATCCTTCCATCTTACACTGAAGCAGTTTTGACAAGTTTACAGGAAGCGGTTCTTACAGCTTTAGATGTTTTACAAAAGGTAATAATGCAACTTCTGGCATGTGAAAGGTAAACTACAGTGTGTCTACTTCTTCTCTATAGAGCTATAGTGTGGTGATTTAAACATGACTTTAAAAATTATTTATGCTTGCACATTGTGTTGTATTATGACAATCAGATCTCCTGCTGCAAAATAGATGCTCTGCATTGAAAGGAATGGTGTAACCTTGAAGAAATATGATTTTTTTTTCTGCTTAATTGCAGAAGTGCCTTAAGTGTTGTGCTGTGTTTGTAGCCATTTACTTGTCCATCTAATGTTGAAGTACTCTTGGTGTTGATACTGAAGGTCTGTACATGGAGATGGAGGAACAGTCCCACAAGCAGTGTTCTGTATGATGTCCAGGTGCTGCTGTGAACAGTATAGAAAGAACAATGATCATGAGAACTTACAGTTTATATAAAGCATAAAATATAGAAGGCGCTCTCTGGCATATTATCTACATTCTTGCCTCTTAGTAACATAAAGTTATTTGATGAAAACGCTGCATCTGTGCTTAAGAAATTCTTACTATTGAACTCATCCTCAAAGTGCATCCTTAATGCAACTAAATCTATAAACAACAGATTAGGGTGCTCTTTCTCTGGAAGACAAAAGAAAATAGTGCTGCTTGCTTCTTTCTTTTTGCAGTTGTAAAATAGCTCCTTGCAAAATTCACTATTCATTCACAGAACTTATTTATTCAAAGGAAGCAGAGTGAAATCATGCATTTATATTAAGCACTACATTAAAAACACACAAACAAAAACCAAAAACAAGAACAAAAAACACCAACAAAACCACCTTACTTGGGAAATGCCAGAATTAAAATATCCACATGACCTGATGTCATTCCCTTTGGGCTTTCATGTTATGACTATTTGGCTTCACTGTGTGGCCATACATACCCCCCTGTTGCTGACAGGATCCTGCTCCATTTAGCTCCTAGAACACACAGTGGCTGCCAGATGAGCAGCAATTCAGTATCTTGTTTTCTCTTTTGCTTAGTGTGAATTGATTAATCTCAAACATAAGCAAGGTAGAATCATTGTCTTGCACCCATTTCTTTAGTTGATGGTTTTAATACTCATTCATGTATTTTGAAAACAGAGGTATAAGAATAGCATCATAAAAAGGCTTGGGTCAGGAGGAACCTTAAAGATGATCTAGTTCAAACCACCCCTGCTATGGAAATGCTATGGAGTGAATTATTTTGTTTAAATTTCAATTCAGTTTGCTTGGATAGAAGTTGGTATTAAATCTTAGTTTTGTATTGTGGGTGTATAAATAACATGAAATTTTAAAACCACTCAGGTTTTAACTGAAAACTACTATGTTTTCATCCTTTTCCAGTCAGGCTTTTGACCTTTTTTTCCCCTCCCTTTTCCAACAGGTCAGTCCAGTTCAAATCCTAGTTTTCCCATTTGATCAGTCCATTTTTTCATCTGAAATTTTTCTGTTTTTTAGTCTCCTTATCCAGATGATCATAGTTTCCAAAGGCTGCAGGCATTAAGGCTTTTCAGAGAAGGGATTACCAGAGTTTTTAACATGAGGAAAAACTGCACATTATTATACTCTTGTTCTTGTCAAGATGTTTTAGCTGGAGGTTTCTAAACAATAACAAAAGCAGTAACTGTACGTGAGAAGGTGAGACATCTCCCCTTCCCCACTCCCAGTGTCAGTGGGTTACCGTGGCAGTTACAAGCCTTTGAAAATACAGACTTCCGTAAGATGGTACCTCAAACCTCCCCTTCCCACCTATACTTACGTTACTAACACACCAGCACTGATGTTCCTGAAAACATCATTTGAAGTATTTTTGGGCACCAGTAAGTTCTGTGAAGTTGCGTGATTGCTCCTCTCGGCTGTATAAACACAGTACAGTTCACACGGCATGGCAGCCAGCCAGTGCTGATGTGAAGCAAAAGCCATGCGTCAGATGGTTTTGCTTTAGGACAGAGTACCTTCTTCCTCTCTTGAAATCAATTGATACTCTCAGGAGTACACACAGAAGCTAGTGGAAGCCTTAAATAAGAGTATGTAAATATTTGCAATCTTTGAAACAAAACATTTCTCTGTTTGCATGTAGGATCAGGTTCTTTGCTGATACAGGAAGATTTGGGTCAATTCTGTTTTTCTCAGAAGTTGTGGAACCATTTTGCAGTTTGAATAGTATGAAAAAAACCTAACATTTTACAGACTGAACCCTGACTAGTTTAATAAATATATTTTATAACTTCATTCCACTAACAAAGGACATCATTACAACTTAAGAACATGGGAATGGAAGGGAGCTTTGGATCTCTTTTCAGGCTTCCATATGTTGAGCCCATTTTACACCTTTTGTTTTGTTCTTTGTTGTCTTATTATTTCTCATTAGAACTCATCTTCTAGTCTTTTACTGCTGTAGTATGGGGGGAGGGGGTGTTAGTATAAGTACACTGTTCCTGAAATTTTCTGTTTTAAAGCAAGATTGAGTTTCAGCTATACCAAACCATATAATTCTCATTTTATTTATATTCCATTCTATAAGACACTCTTTTAACTACTTTAAAATATTTAAATGTTTATTGAAGTAGAACTTAAAGATGTGGCTGAGGTCTATATAAAAGACTTCTGTAAGACTTTATTTTAGACAAGTCAAAGCAGAGTTTGTGGAAAAATTATTGGATGAGGTAGCTGTACTTACTGAACTATATATGCCCAGGTATCTTGCCACTTTCTTTACTTCAATAAAGTAGCAACATTTAATTTCCTTAAATTATTGGAACTACACACTGTCTTTCACACAGCATGACTCCTGCAAAGTCTTATATGGGGGTTTTTCTGTAGGAGTTATTTGTACTGATGTTAAAGCAAAATGATGTACTGTGTTAAAGCAAAAGCTCAAGAAATATATATTAAACTTTGGTATTTTCTTTTGATAAAGGCTATATGTGTGGGCTCAGAAGGTATGCAGATAATGTATCCTGCAATCTTTGACCAGCTGCTGGCCTTTGTAGAATTTTCCTGCAAGCCTCCACAGTATGGACAGCTGGAAACCAAGCACATTGCAAATGCAAAGTATAATCAGGTAATTAATTAGAAATCTCACTTGTTTCAATTGGCTGGCTAATCAAATTCAGCTTCAGATATAGGTTGTTCAGCAAGATGCATTTGTTCAATCAGTAAAAACTTAACTGCATGTTGTGTAATAAGGGTTTCTTAACATGCTTTTGTTATCTTCTTTTACTCCCTTTGCATTCTTCTTTGCTTTTATACTTTGTATTCCTTCACGTAGGAAAGGTCTGGCTTGGATACCAGACAAATGTCTGTATTTGTACATGAATTAATCTAAAATAATTTGTCCTACAAGAGATACTAAATTTAACACAGAGACATGATAATTTTGAATGGAGAAAATTCCCTCAATCTGCAGATTTTTGAATTGCACGTGCTGTAAAGAAATGGAAGATGTTCAATAATTCTTTTTGTCTGTGTACACTGCTGTTCACTAAGCATGAGCATCTGATTCAGTGTAATCAAAGAGGTAACTTCTATGTATGTATTAATTCTTCTTATTCTGTTTGTCCTGCAACACAATGGAATCACACTAGATACAACTATTTGCACCGGTGAGTTAAATTTCCTTAAAGATTGTCCTAATGTAGTTGTCTTGCTTAGACTGCAACATTTCTCCTACTTAAATGTACTTTACTTCAGTGTAGAGTACATTTTTATAGCCAGACTATGTTGTATTTGCAGTTTTGTTGCTTGGACCATATTAGCAAACCTTGCATGCATTAAACTGAGAGTTCAATGCAAAACATACACTTTCTGTTCCTGATTTAATATGTTTTCATGTATAATTTAGTAATTTACTAATTCCTTTTCCTAGGCGGAATGGGTGGCATTGAATTACGTACCATTTGCAGAGAGATCATTGGAAGTTGTGGTGGACTTATACCAAAAGACAGCTTGCCATAAAGCTGTGGTAACAGAGAAGGTTCTTCAGAACATCATTAAGGTAAAAAGCACCTGCATGTGCTCTGAATTTAATGAGCTTATATTGAAAATCATGAGTTTTATTTTCAGCTAGTGCCAACAAGCACTTCCTGGGAAGCCTCAGGCTGTAGTAAACAGATTGATATTTTATGAAGATGAGCAGCAGGGAATAATTTGTTTTGAAGCTGGAAGGCTATTTATTAGCCTATATGTATTGTTCTTAGCTGGATAATGTCAGCATCAGTATTTCAGTGTTAAGATAAAAATTAACAAATGTGTTAGGCCACAAAATTTTCATCTCTGAAAGTGTTATGCATCTGAGTGTGGTAAGTAGACCTCTTAATAAATGTGTCATTCAAGGCCAAAGCCCAGTTTCTGTAGACTGGCACATGGACTTTGGGGGTGTGTGCTCTGTTATTTTTGCTCTGCTTTTAACAATTTCATCTGTCAATGAAGCTATTAAATGTTACAGGTGAGCAAAAAAAACCTTTAAAGTGAAATTGTCAAATGCTTCACTTTTTTTGACCATTCAATTTCAGCAAAAAATTTTAGTAAGTAATAGAAGTAGTATTTTCCAGAAGTCTGGAAAATAAAAATGCATCTGACCTAGCTTGTTTGGAATTACTTGGCTGACATCAGGATAACTCTGAATGTGTTTAAAACAGGTGATATTATTTGGAATATGCTATGAATTAAATATTTGTATTTCAAAGTTAATGCAGTAGTTTTCCACTTTGGTTTTAATGGGATTGGTGAAACTGATAGAAATACCACTTTTTGGTAACATTAACAGTTGATAAAAATTTGTTCTATTGTCATATATGAAAATGCTTTTAAATTTATTTTTCATGTCTCTAAAGCTCATGTTGATTTTGGAATTAGATTTGACAGATATATAGATTTGACCAATAGTAGCAGAAAAAAAATGGTCTGTTTATCTCTAGGATTATATTCTAGCTGTCATATTTTTTTGCCATAGTTAATTCTAATTGTCTCCCTTGTAAGAGTCAGAGTGAGTCTTTGCTCGTTTTGCTTTTCTCAAAACAGAGACTGCACTAAAGGCATGGGGGGCATCTATATGTTACCTGAATTTAGGCATTGTGTATTTGAAATGTCAAGTAAATAATTGATTTTCCAAGATAACTTACTACCAGGTTCTAAGGTTTGACTAACAATACTAAAAGGAGTCCATATAAGTGTAAATGGTTCATATGTCTAATGTTTTAAAATTTATTAATGACTTTGTTTTATAGACATTGAAGATGACTATCTAAAAGACTTAAAATTTGCTGTGTTTTCATCTGCTTTACATTTGAGTTGTATTGTAGCCTTTGTCTTAGAATTTCACTAACTGTCCTTACTTTCAAATTTCATGTGGTTTAACAGTCAATAATGACCAGAATTCTTCCAGTGTTTATGTTCCAGTGTTTACAGTTCAGCTTTAGTAGGGAAAGTTCAAATTCAATGAGGCTTTTTTTCTTAACTGTGGAAGCACTTGGGATGGCTCTGTAGGAATGGGACTGAATTGTGCAGAATACACTCATGATAACAGACTGCTTGCAGTGTTTTAGATGTTAGGAAAGCCCATTTGTCAGACTTAGCAGAAATGGTGGATGGCAATACAGAAAAAGAAAATTAGTATGTGACTTCATAGTGTAAATGATAATGCATCATCTAACCTTGTACTTGGCTACAGACCTGTGTGTTAGCCAGGTGGTATATGATAAATTGTCTTCAGAATTGCATTTGTAAAAGGCCATCTCATATACCAGGAGAAAAGGTAGGGATGTGTACTGCCATCTGTGACAGTGTCCTCCAAGATCTTGCACAGAAACTTGCTGTAATCTTAGATTTGTTTGAGCAACTATTAATTTTGTTTTGACTGTCATTTTGCAGACACTTAGAATACCTCTTAGCCTGAAGTACTCGTGTCCTTCTGAAAGCACATGGAAGCTAGCTGTGTCCTCTCTTCTCAAAGTTCTCTCCATTGGACTGCCTGTTGCAAGGCAGCATGCATCTTCTGGAAAATTTGACAGTATGTGGCCAGAGCTAGCAAATACTTTTGAAGACTTTTTATTCACAAAAAGGTAAACACAATTTCCTTTTTTAAAAAAAAAAATTAAAGGAAAATATTAATAAAGAATTCGTTCACTATATGTGTCAGTAGACCTATTTGATATATGAAAATTATTTTAATGAATGATGGAGAAAAGGTAACCAATCTATCTACATCAAAAAGCTATACTATTAGAAAGTAGTACAAAAAGCTTCAATCAAAAGGTAAAGTGTAGGAGCAAGAGAGCTCAGCTGGACTCTCAGTATAAGGCTTAGTCTTTCTCAACAGGACAGGGAGTTCTGTATGGACTCACAAGGATGTTTACTCTAGATTTGATAAAGAGTTGCCGATATGTACTCAGTTTGTTCCTTTCTTCACTTTGAACAGAGTTGCAACAGTATTTTTTC
Organism: Poecile atricapillus; assembly: GCF_030490865.1. NCBI lineage: Eukaryota > Metazoa > Chordata > Aves > Passeriformes > Paridae > Poecile > Poecile atricapillus. The sequence goes on along the minus strand of NC_081289.1, from coordinate 43,981,558 downwards.
TAATTAAGGTGAACAGCATTAACTATATGTGTTTCTCCAGAGTTTCATCTTGAAATACTCCATTTACTGTGAATTTTTGAAAATTGTTTACACTGCTGTGCACTTAGAAGTCCATACTTACATTGTATGTGTTTCTTCCTAAGAATAATAAAAGCTTGCTTCAGAGAAGAGTTTTTTTGTTCTTTGGCAATGGGTAAAAATGTATTTCAGTACAGCAAAGATTTTCTAGGTTAGACACTAAGGGAACCTTTTACTCTAAGGAAGGTTAGATATTTTAGATAATTGCTTAGGAGTGGTATGGAATTTCCATCTTCTGTAAACATCTGTGGGCAAGCATATTTTAGGAGTAGTTTATCTAACAGTGTTTTAGAATAAAGAGTAAGGTAGAGCATGAAAAATTTAATTCCCTGATTTTCAGTAACAAATGAGTCTGTCTTTTTAGCAGAAAACAGTAAGGTTCTTCAGTGCCTTACGCTAATATGCTGTGTGTTTAGTTTTGAAACACACAAAAGTCAGCAACCAAACACAGCTGTATTTACTAATGATGGATAAATAGCAGCTTGCACAAAACAAACAAAAAATAAATACCAGTGAAAATTTATTTTAGAGACACATCCATTAGAGAAAATGTATGTAATAATGAATGGGTTTGGAATATCATCAGTAGGATTACATGGCAATCAGGTGAAAAACCTTCCTATTGTTTTTGCATTTACTTGAAAGAAAATACTATTAAGTAGGAGGACCTTTAAATAGAAAAGGTCATCATGATGACTTAAAAGACACTACAGTCATACAAGTTTTTATTTTATGCTTCACTGTTTCTTTAATATAAAATAATCTTCACAGTATCTTGCTTGGTTTTCTTTTCAGCTGCAGTTAGTATTCTTGCTTCCATTCTGAGACAGGCAGTCTATGTCAGTTAATGCCCTATAATCTGTATCATTGTTGGGTTTACAGAATTCAAATGAAGGTTTTTCAGGTTATTGTAGAAGAATGTATGTTCACTTAAAAGTTGGTTTGGGAATACATATTACTATTTGTTGTAATTTAATTGTTCCTAAGTATTTGCAAAGCAAATTAAACATTTCCATCTTGCATGTTCTTAGCTGAACAAGACTAGTAGTGCTACAGTTTTTTTGGTATTAGTTGTTCATAAATCCAGGGAAGTAAAATTATAACAGCTCTTTGATGTAATTCAGGATGATCCACTGTCTTCTGCATGACCTTTTTGGCCAAATATGTTGTCTGGTTTTTTTTAGTTTACAGTGTGTGATTTATATTTTGCTTGAATATTATTTCAAACATAGAAATTTCATCTTAATGCGTTGCTTGCTAGAAACTATTACTCTTTATGTTAATTCCAATACCTTTTGTTATTTGTCATACATGGGCAAATATTCTCTAGAGGCAGAAGAAAAATAGTACTTGTGTGAATATTTATGATGCCTTAAGTCTGTCTTAAGTCTGGTTTTGCCTCTTTAGCAACCAAAATGTATACTCTAATTAAACATGCAAAATGTATTTTAAAGAGAATTTTTTCATCATAATTAAAGGTGTCCTTAGAAAAGTGTAGGGAACTTTTTTTCACTTAGAAACTTTAAGGTTCAAATTAATTTAATGCACTAAAAATAGGCTGGTATTTCATAGAACCACATGACTACAGCAAGATAATTTGACCTGTTAGTATAATTAATGGCCACTAGCATTATGCTTTCCAGGCTTGTTGTGTATAGATGGGTTTTGCTTATGTAGTTGTATTTTGTGAGGCTACAGAATGTCTGGGTTTTTTTTTTTTTTACCTATGTAATATTCATATTTTTCTAAACACCAGTTTGCCTTCCAAGTATATGGTTCTCCTACATACAGTTAGAGCCCTGTCCCTGTCTCTATCTTTAGGAGAGATAGATAGTTTTTCTGTTCTCTCTATCAGCCTGAGCCTTGTGTTCCTAAAAAACATTAAATCTGAAAAGGGAGTACATCTTCCTCATACCAGTAGTCAGGACAATTAGTAATAGCAGTCATTTCTCCTTTTCTTCATCCTCTTCATTCTCCTCCCCACATTGCTACTGAAGTGTGTCTCTCTCGTGATGCAAGGAGGGCTCTAGAGATAGCTGTGGAAGTTCCCCACACTGAGGTAATTCTCTTCTGATTTCCTTTGCCAAAATCTTTCTGCACTCTGTGCAAGATGCTATGAGACTACCCTTGGCAAGTAGGGCAAACCTACTTTTGGTCCTTTTTGGTTTGAAACTTGCTAAATTGTGTCTTCTAGTGATATAGGACTGGTTTTGGTATGTTTCCTGATTTATTTATATTAACAGTGAGCTGTGTTTTTTAAAACTTCTGGTACTACTTGGATTTTTGTCCATATCACCAAAATCAATTAACCAAGCCACAACTGAGAAGAGAAGCATGCTTTTAGTTAGATTTGTGACTTGTAAACTTGGGTTCATTTCAGTAACCCTGCTGAACCTGACCAAATGGCGCTACTGCAGCTGCGAGTCAGGTCATCTATGGTGGCTTTCCAACTTGCAAGTGTGTCATGCAGGACAGGAAGGTCATTAAGTTAGGTGCAGAAGTGAACCAATCTTACTAAGGCCAGCATGGATTGAAAAGGTTCTGGAGCACAAAGAATTTGGGAAATGCAGTTCAGTTTACTCCCCAAGAGGCTGACGGTGAGACAGACTAACCGCATTACTTCATTATCTGGATTTTTATCATCCTCTAATATGTCACCCCTTGTGACAGGGATAGTTAGATAAATACAGTTAGGCCTGAATACAGTTAGAACTGAAAATTCACTTTCTTATGCTGGCATTCTGTAATTTTTCCTAAGCTCTTTGTTTCTATGAAACTGGAAAGTTATGTCACAAAACCTCTATATTTTTCTTCCTTAAGTCTTGATGCTATTTCATATTCCACAATATATTCCACTATTAAATGTTCTAAGTGTTCTGTGCTGTTGTCTGTCCCAGGCTTTATGCAAAGCTAAGTAAATGGCTTCCTTTTTTACCTCCTCTTTAAACCTTTATTCTCCAAACCTGACTTAGCACTGCTGGCATGGTTCTAAATATGAAACATCTGCATCTCTCTAAGACTCACAAAAGCCTTAATGCAGTCAGTCTTCCTAGCAACACTTTACAACAAATTTGATTAGGTTTTTTTCCCTTTCAGCTTTCATTAAAATATGCCAGTGCACATTGTCTTATTTTTGTATGCATGTTCTTCAGGTTTCTACCTGCCTGAGCACTGGGTAGAAAAATGAAATTATTTCACTGATGTTCCAAATTTTTAACCAATGTTTCAAACATTTTTCTAGTCTAACTCGTAACTCATCTAGTCTCCCTGGTCCTAGAAATCATAAGTATCATAATATCAGAAGCCTGATATTGCTTCTGGCAGTGAAACTGAGTTGGCATTGATTAGACTAGAGGTCACGGTAATTTGAACCCTTAAATTAAAGCTCTGTGACTATCTGTATTTAAAATAGTGAACCTCCTCAGCATGGTCCCATCTCTGTCTTTTGGATAGGAACAAAATTTCAAGCCAGTTATGGGGCTAAATGAAAGGGGATGCTCACTGATGTTTAAAAAGTACAAAGCACAGCAGAAATCATCTTTGCAGGTTTTTACAACAAGAAATTTCAAATATAGCCAAGAGAGCCCAGGTAAATGAAAAAGGAAGATGTTTCTGTCATAGAGAATTAACGACTTCCAAGACAGAAGTTTCAGCTTTTAAAAAAAAAATCATTTTAAAGCAAACTACAGTTGAGGAGACTCAATAATCTTGATTTTTCTCATAAATCAAGATGGCATTTAAAATTAATACATTTCATATAACTTAATTTACACAAAATTGTCTCCTAGTAAGAAGCCAGTCTGTTTATTATTTCATATTGTTCTTCTTTCCCAGAGGCTTTCACAGAAGCACGTCTATTAGAGACAATAAAATTGACCAAGTGTGTGTGTGTGTATATATGTTTTATTAGAGCAGAAGTCTGTGTTCACATGAGGGAATTAAATCAATACTTTCCCAAAAGATGCTTCTGAACAGAGTGCTGTGTACAGCAGGACTCTGGGTGGTTGTTAGGTCTTTGCTCTTGGCTCTGAAGCCATCCCTGTTCCCAGTGGGCAGGAGCTCTCTACTGAGGAAAGTTGTTGCATCACACTCTTATCTCTCCTGGCTCTTGACCCTCCAGTACAGTTTAGGTATGTTGTGCCAGAACAGCAAAGCATTTGGCCTCTAGATAGGTGTATCCATACAGACAGAAATCTATTTACTTGGGAATAATTTGCTACATGAACAAATGTGAAGTAGATAAGGTAGATCAGATATGGATGACTGGGCAGAAAAGCCTTACTCTCTAAGTAAACCTCAGCTCTGAAAGTGAGTCATAAATTAGGAAGTGTCAGACTGAAATCTTCCCATGTATTTCAACATGATCTGCATTTCTGTGCATCATAATAGCTTATATTACTGTTTAAAGGTTTTGCATCCTTAACAACTCTGTGTGTTAGAAAAGGTACTGACTGAACAGCTACTTAATATTTTATTCTAGGTTTTCAACATAAAATTCCAAACTTCCTGACTGCCTAATACACAACCCACTAATAAATACAATAATTTCATATTTTATTCTTAGTGTTTTTTCTAGTCATACATATAACACACGCCCCTTTCATAAAGTGATCTAGATTTTATCTGCATGAAGTCTCTTTGAGGAATAGAGATATATTTATTTTTCGAGCAGAAACGTTGGTACATATATAATATATTCTTAATTGTCAAAACTGAAATGAGCTGTAGGTCTGAAGACTGATCTTCCAGAGTATTATGCTAAGTATTCAGAAGATGGGGAAAAAAAGCCTATCTCAGAAAAATCTTATTTGTCTTTGTCAGCAGCACTGGAAGAAAAAAATACACACAACAAAATGTTTGTCAGCTAAACTAATCAGATTTGAATGACATTTCAAAAGCTTCAAGGTTCTTAAACTTTCATTAAAATTGGCAATGGGGTGGAGGAGACAGGCCTAGATGAGTACCCTTATGAGGACAAGATTGGCACAGGTTCACAGTGCCATCCTGGCCAGCTGCCTTGCCTGTGAGCACGTGCTTAGCTCTAAACTACCCACCACAGGGTCTGTTGAATTGCTTCTAGACATTTCATCTGAAAATAAATTCATATACATAATGGAGGAACTCCAGAAAATTCTATATTTCTTCAAAACTCTTATAAACTGGTTTTTTCTTTTAATAAAATTCATTAAGAATCAGAACAAACACATAATTTCAGTATTTCAGTTAGCAGAGGAAAAGGACATGGTAATATCCCGTTAATGAAAAATGTTTCATTAATGCAGAAGAAAATATAAAATGAAAAAAAAATTTTAAGATGTACCATTGAAACTCAAAAGTATTTTCTTGCATAGTGAGTGAGAAGATTTGGTTGCTCAAAGCCCCCATCCAACCTGACTACCACACCTTGTTATCATTAATCATTACCATATAATAGTACCAACTTGATGCATGTAATAACTGTAAATGTAATGCATTTGCCTATACTTATCTCCTTACACATGTTGTAAATTTAAAGTATAACATAGTATGTTTATTTTTAGTACTCCTCCTGATAATCTCTCAATTCAAGAATTTCAGAAGAATGAGAGTATTGATGTTGAGGTAAGGAGCCTATAACGTACTGTTGAAATTAATGAATTAATGTTATTCACAAGTTGTATTTTGTTCTGTAATAATTTCTTGAAGTTACCCTTTCATTACTTTTTCTGTTATATTGTTTTCATTTTTGAAAACAAGACAGGAAATTCATAGGTCCAGAATTCAGCTGCTTCAGGGTGATACAAATAGTAGGAACTGGGATGCCAAAAACTACTTGTCATCTCAACTTCAAAACAGCATTAAAACCTGGCTAAACCAGAATTTGTTTCTGTCTCTAACTCATTATGTGATCCTTATTTATTATGTTATTGCTGAGCATTTACACTGGTAACTGTAGACCACAGAGAAAGCTAACAATTAAACCTGAAATTAGTGCCTTCTGTTGAGGGGGTGGTCAGCAAAAATTAGTTTTTTCTTAGACATTGTTGCCCTTAAGATGTGTTCTCTGTACTGAGAAGCTGTGGCATAAATGAAGAAATTATGTTTAGTTTAGTGCAGTGCAACTGTAATTGTTAAGAGATAATGTTCGGTTGAATAAGGCCAAAGGAAATTAGGAGAAGATGTTACCTGAAGTGAGGAGGGACTTCCTTTGCTCCAGGAAAGCAAAAAAAAAAAAGAAGTGGCAGAACAAAGATTAGGGGTACAAAGCAAAAGGAGTTGCAGAGAAGGCATGGCAGTATCTGTGGCTTCATCACCTGACATCCTTCCAGACACAAACTACCTGGATGAAAAGTGAGACCAGTTCTGCCTGCAATGAGCAGAACTCTCAAATCTAATGCATTAATTTATGGAGATCTAAACCCATTTTGTTCCTGAATGGGAGCATCAAGAAAAGGATAGAAAGCATTTCTGTTAATGTGTATTGTCTTAAGCTCATTTAGATAATTAACACACTTATTCTGCTTTGCAGATGTCACATTGCTGGGGATGGATATGTGTGTTAATGTCATAGAGAGGGTATTGAATTGGGGTGGAGGGAGGGAGAGATTCCTAATGTTGATCTTCTCTTTTCAAAACCATAAATTCAACTTCAAGATTATACTTCAAATGTCATTTGAAATCTGATCAGGAACTCTGGAAAAAGGGGCAGGGGAAAGGTTTTTATTTCAAATTTAAAGTCCCATGCAAGCCCGTTCTTTCAGACATATCTGCAAATTTTAAATGCTAGCAACAGAAGATTTTGAGAAGTCTAATAAGGCCTTTCTCTCTTTTTAAATGTTTCTCCATTACAAGTATCTCAAATATTTCTTCTTTAAATGTTTTTAAATGTTTCTTCATACTAGATTTACAGTTTTAGTATTTAGAGAACTAATGTAAATATATATAATTTATTTTAGGTGGTGCAGCTTATCAGCACAGAAATACTGCCATATGCTAATTTTATTCCTAAGGAATTTGTTGGTCAGATAATGACTATGCTCAATAAAGGCTCAATACATTCTCAGTCATCCTCCTTTACAGGTATGGTACTTGAATGAAAAAAAAATAGAGTGTTTAAATCTACTAGAAAATAATTAAAATGTTGAGTGTACTTATCAGGATAAAGACTTGAAGTTCTCTGGCTTGTATTCAGTATAGACTGTTTGATATCCAACTTTTTTTATAAATTATATTTTGTGGAAGTTGCCAAGCTTTCCTTGCAGTTTTTAAAAAATTACTTCCTTACTGCTTGGACAGTATCATATGTAATATTGTACTTGTGTTACTATCTACATAGTTTATTTTCCTTTGTGCCACTTTTAATAATAATTTCAGGCAATTGTGAGACAAACATCCTGTTCTTAAAACCTGAATGACCTTTGTGTAACTATATGGTGTACCTGGCCAGGTAACTTCTCTGCCTTTAAGAAAAAAAAATTTGTAGGGGTTTTTGGAAAGATGAAAAAAAATGGACATAAGTTGTTACATAGAATAATACTCATATTGTACAGTACCAAATACGAGTATTTATAATGTAGGATTGAGTTTGCTGTTTTTAGCGATTTCATGTATTTTATAATTAAAGCAGTGTCAGGTATGTGATGTGTTACTGAGAATGTGGCATAATTCATCTCTTAGGTTCAGAACTATTGTGATTTTTGCACAGTCATTTTTTCTTAGAACGTATTCTTAATATTTGTTATTACCATTGTTAATATTTTCTAATACTAGAGGAGTGATAACCTTTTCTCAGCATATAATGAAAGGATTGAAATGCAGCATCATACACACTGTTTAATTGAAATGCATTATTTTACTTTGACAGAAGCTGAAATAGATATTCGAATGAGAGAAGAGTTTTCTAAGGTGTGTTTTGAAACACTGCTCCAGTTTTCATTCAGTAATAAAGTAACAACTCCTCAAGAAGGCTACATCTCTAGAATGGCACTTTCTGTGCTCTTGAAAAGGTCACAGGATGTATTGCATCGCTACATAGAAGATGAGAGATTGAGTGGCAAATGCCCTCTTCCACGGTATGTGCATTGCCTTCAGAACATAAAGGTATTACCATGACTTTATGAGAAGTTTGCATTCAAAATATCACTTAGCCATGAAAAAAATTAGTGGGGAGGGAGAGAATGAAATTTAAAAGGCAGGGAAATGTTTATGGGTTAGATATTTCAAAGAAAATGCTGGTACCCAATTTTTTTAAAAAAACTTTAAGTAACAATGGTCATATTCTGTGCTGTTACAACAGTTTTCAGTTACTGAAACAATATTTCTGATATCTCTAGTATTATATTTCTGAAATTTTATTTCCTTTTATTCCCAGTAGAGCTATGTGTAGTTTCTAAATTGAGAAGTGAGTAGAATCTCCTCAAAATAAAATATCCAAACAGCAATATTGTGAATCATTACTCAAGTAATTGTACTAGAAATGGAAAAATTAGACCGAAAAACGAAGAAATTCTTTAAAATGGGAACTTACTTGAAATTCACTTCACTTTTGAAGGTTTTTATCATGAATGTGGAAATTGAGTGTTAGTCTTATCACATACTTTGATATGAGTGTTTTCACACTGAGATTTGTATGTGTTACTGTTTCCATTGTCAAAGTTAAAGCCGTCTTAGCTGAGACAACAGCAATGATGGTGGGAAATTTTTTCTATAAAACTTACATTCATGAAACAAAAATGAGTAGTTGACTGTTTGCATTTTTTCATTTGTAGGCAGCAAGTCACAGAAATAATTTTTGTTTTAAAAGCTGTCAGTACTCTCATAGATTCGCTTAAAAAGACTCAACCTGAAAATGGTAAGTTATTGATAAATAACATGGTTCCAAACAAGGTAACATTACATCTACCCCAAAGATGTATTTATTATTTCCTTTAGTAGTTTTCCCAGAAATTTGAAAGAAAAGTGGACTCTATAAAAGTCAGTATTCTGTAATTCTTTGTATATGTAGGTCACAGATGGCAAGAAACCCCACAAAGTTTTTCCAGTGTGACTAAAAGTATAAGGACCTAAGATATGTTTAATAAAAGAAAACTTCAATTTATGGTGTCCTTTATTAGATAAAGCTTTGTGTCTTCTGAAAACAAAGAAAAAAACCTGTTCCATAAAATATTAGTGGAATTCTTAAATATATGAAGTTTGGCTAGATCCCTTTTTCCTTCTCACAATACCTTTTTAGATTGCTATGGGTCATGTTCACATAGGTGCACTCTGCAGTTAAAGGAGTGTACAAGTTAAATGCATGGACAGGCTAGTAGATACCTACACTCATGGTCTTGCTCTCCCTCTCTTCCTGCTCTATTATCTTCTGTCCCCTGTATTGAGCTTAGCTCACTGATGCCTGAGCACTTGTTTGATAGATGTATTTAAAGGGCTGAATCAACTGAAACACCTCAACTTAAAGAGAGACTCACTATCCTTTTCCTCCTGTAAGCTGCACCTCCAGTATGCGTGGAGAGTTCTTGGAAGAACTTGGAAGACTCTTAATCACAAGTCTTGCTCAAGTCCACTGTATTGGACTCTGAAATTCTGACAAAATTATGTATACAACATTGCCCTCTTCCTCCCTGCTTTTGATATTAGGAGGAACAGAAAAAAAAACCCAACCCTTTTCAATCCTGAAACAAAACAAACAAACAAACCAGCCTTTCCAGAAAAACACGGGCAGGTGGCTTTCTGGAAAGAGGCAATGCCTCATTAGCATCATCCCTGAGCAGCTAGGGTTATGATGTGGTTTCTAAGGTTCATGGCAAAAGTGTGCAGGCAGAACTATGCCAGGATGCGTAAAGCCTTTTGGCTAACCCTGAAGTTAACTGAAGTGCTGCTTTGGTGGGTCTTCCTCTTAGAGAGGTAGAGAAGCCGTGGACTGTTCCCCACATCTCTCTTTCTGCAATGAGAGACATACTTCCTCCGGTCCATATGCAGCAAGACTTGCCAAACCTCCCACACACTTTCCAGTGTCACTCACTGGACAAATTACAGAATCATTTCACTCCCGCTTCACTTACATTTTAATAATTTTATTATTTTAAGATAATTATTAATGTTGTCTGAAGCGAGGGGTTTGTTCTCTTTTGAAAGCAGAGCTAAAACAGAAATAAGCAAGGAAGTGACATTAAAATAAGAATCATGCTACAATGTTTAATTTTACTTGTTGGACTAACAAAACTTTACCATGGATCTTTGTCCAGTGTTTCTACCTTTGCTTTCTGTAGCTCTTGTAATCTGAAGTGATCTGAAATCAATAGAAAGTCTATTGCTGACAATCTTCCAAAAGTGAAATGTGCATCCAGTTCAATTTTCTGTCAACAGCTGAGAAAAGCAGGCAGAAAGCATGTGTATTACAGATTGAATAGAAGTATTATCTTAAATTTGTCAGTTCTTCATCCCAAAGACACAGTGAATGACTCATATGTAGAAACACAGGTGTGTAGCCCTACTCCAGAGATATTATCCCATATGGCCTCCGTCTGCAGCTGAAAAAACAAATGGTTCTCCAGCAGAAATCCTGGCCCCATATCTGAGTGCCCAGCATGGATGCCATAGTGTCTGTATAGCACTAAGTACCTGTGTTTAGGCACACTGTGAATCTGCCTTTAGTTAGAGGTATTGGAAAAAATCTACAGTCAGTATTTGGACAATGGTAAGTGATTCAGTGTGTTCTTTTCTTCCCTGCAGTTGATTCTAGCACATGGGCACAAGTTATTGCCTTGTACCCGACTTTAGTAGAATGTATCACCTGCTCATCCTCAGAAGTGTGCTCTGCTTTGAAGGAGGCACTGGTTCCCTTTAAGGACTTCATGCATCCACCAGCAGCCAAGGTACAGAATGGAGAGTCTTGACCCCATAAAAACTTCTTTTTTATTCTTGAAGGGAATATCCAAAAATGTTTGCTCCTGGGTGAAGTTTCTCTGAGGAAATCTCTTGTGACTAGTACTTTGGCAACCAGTGCTGACTGCCTCTTAACTGTACTAACAAGAGCTCAGTAAGTCGTGAATACAGGCTTTATCTCAAAGGTTCCAGAGTGAGTAGCAGTGCAAACCTTTAATAAATTTAACTGACTAGTTGGAATCATTTATAATCTAATGTACTTGCTACAGTATCTTGAAGTGGTGATTGAAAAGTGGGCTTATGTACAGCTTGTTGTGTATGTGTTAATGATGTAATTAAAAATATTTCAATTCAGTCAGATTTATTAGGCTGGTGTTTTGCACCCTTTTTTGAAGTACGAATTGTACTAAAATTTTATGCAAGATGGTACTGTAACATTCCATATATCTGTAACCAGCCTTTGTAAACAAAGGGAACTGATATACTTGTGTGTATAATAAATGGTACAGTTATGTATAAAATAGTTGCATTTATTATTTAAATTCTTTTAAAAATATTGATAATGTCAAATGCTTGAAAATGTATTTATTATGAATAAGTTGTATGCTTGCATTTTTACTTACAGTTTGCCTTCTAAATTTCCAGATATGCTCATTCATATCTGATCATGTTAGTTTTTGCTTAATTGAATGTATCTTCTTTGTGGCCATTGGACATCTGCAAAGGGTCATATAACAAAAGATTGAAGCAGGCGGTCACAGTCTGTTGATCTCAAACTTCAGAGTAGTTGACCTGAAATAAGTTTGAATATGCAGAAATCCACTGTAGCACTTCAACACTACCATACCTCACTTCCTAATAAATTTGTTTCAAGATGTTTGTTCTACTTAACTCTATCCATTTTTGCAGTTGCAGTCTTGCTTTAAAAAGAAAACAAAGGTATTTGAGGGTTGTTAGCCTTTTTTCACCTTCTTGGCAAGTATCACAGTCTTTCAATCATGACCCAGGAAAGGCAAGTTCAGATATCTAAAATACTTGGCTGTAATATTTGGTTCAATAATTTAAAGTGTTTTAATTTGTAATGTCTTTTCAACCCAATTGTTCTAATCTTTTAATTATAAACTGTGTCTGATAAAAACAATGGGAAGTGTATTTCTGAAGATAGTTACTCAGTTAGAAATGCAGTAAAAATTGTCATTAAGTAATATGAATTTGTTTCACTTTAACATTATACACAATTGAAGCAAACCACTTTTAATAGCATTGTTTCTAAAGTTTGGGATCTAGCATTTAAACTCTTATTTAATGGATTTTGATTTCAATAATGTTTCACCTGTATTCACATTTTTAATCTGTGACGTGAAAGCACAAAGGCCAAATGTAAAAAAAAAAAACAAAGACAGGTGCCTTTCTATGGATTTCAGAATTTCAGAGCTTATGTTTAGGGTTTTGTTTCAAGTGTTTTGTAGATATTAAAAGATTATCATGCATAAGAAATGGTATTACATCTGTTTGGTTTGCACTTTCCTCACTAAAGGAACACTGATTGGTACATGTGAATGGGTGCAAAAGATGTAGAAGCTTCAAGCTGTACGTGTGATGAACTGGTCAGGGTTACCGTGCCTGAATAATGTTCTCCAGGCAGTTCTTTGGACAGCTTGCTCCCACAAGTCTCCAGTTTATGGTCCTTTTTAAAAGCTTTCTGTTTCAAAGTACAGTAAATATTAAAGAGGATTCAAGACCTTGCACATTTCTGTGACCAAAGTTGTATGGGACTTAATTGTCAAACCTGAATAGTTTTAAGAGAATACAGTTTACATTAAAGAAACAAATGTTTCTTGTTAATAGAATTTATGTCAAAATACTTTTTCTGGAGGAGCAGTTCCAGTATACTGCAGAACCAGATCTTACGTGCAAGCAACATCGTCCATACTCTGAAAGTGAAAACCTGACAACTGCTCTCCTAATTAGAGGAAGCTAAGTCGAGGTCATTAAAGAAATAAACTGTAGACAGGAAAGAAGAGAATTATTTTGTTTTAGAATATATAGGTGTGCAGTCCAAGCTATGGGTGAATTTGTTTCTAATTAGTTTTGAATGGATTTTTCAGTGATAATACAGATGTGTTTGTCTGTTAAGGCAAATCTTCGTCTTTGTCTGTAATTCAAAAAGGGATGCATGAGTCTTTCTTGACTCTGGAGCTTACACTACTTTAAACCTATGAATATTAATCTTCAAAAGGTTTTGAAATAAACTACCAATGAGTTAATTTACCATCCTTTCCTCTTAATTACAAAATGAATAATACCTGTGCTATTCGAGGCATGTTTTGGTCATGCAATCTGAGGTTGACTGTATTAAAACTGCTTTTTTGTATTTTGTATAAATAGTTTGAAAACTAAAAACAAAGCTACTTAGCTTAGGAAATGTTTTCATTGACTAATTTTGTCTGTGAGCAAGAATTATTCCCTTTAATGTGCCTTCTTGTCCAACACTCAAATATTTCTTCCAACTTGAAATATCAATTTCTTTTTCCTAATTTTACTTTTTGCTAAGCATTCTTAGGGCTCCATTGAGGCAAGCAGCATTTTTGAATACTTAAGTTTCACATTTTTACATGTTTCTATTCTAGAAAGATAAATCTTGTTCCAGAAGAAACTGACTTAATTTAACATTACCTGTTGAGCAGACTCATATCCAAGTTAATTTCAAGTGTGCAGGGTTGCTTAGTCATGAAAATTAAAACCTGTGGACATTTTCAGGATGGGGTCTGCAGTGTGTCACTGAAGTCAGCTGGAAAAGTGGTGCAGCTGACTGTATAGAAATGTGTCAGTTGGAAGTTAGAAGATAAGCATTAATTGCTTATTAAATGTAACCAGTCTTCACCTTTTTCCTTTTTGTTCACAACTTCAACAAAGACACAGATGGGAATCCAAAGAGAAAATTAATAGTTTATTAGCGTGTTCATATCAAGACTTTGGATTACTTGGGAAAACCTGTACGTCTCAGTGCTATGACCATTGCCTTAATGTACATGAAGATTTAAGATTGCATAGTAACTGCTTATGAAAAAAGAACAGATGTCTCAAGCTGGGAAGTTCTTATAGAAAGTCTTATTCCCAGAAGTAACCTACAGTAGTTATTTACTTGTCATCAGAGATGGTTATCTAACTGGACATCTGTTTTGTTCCCTTGTACATAAGCCTGCTTCTCCACCTGCTTTATTTGATGAACTGTAGAATGTTACTGGACATTAAATCACGTGAAACACATGGTCACTGGTAGTTATTTACAAGAGTAAATAAGAGTATGTGTGTGAAATTTGAGTCGTTTATCATTGTACTCTGCAGATGGGATTCTTTTTTTACCCAGGTTGAGTTCTTCCTTCTTGCCAAAGAGCAAATCTTCCCATAGCTGGCCTTGAACTCTCCAGGCAAGGTACTTTTAGTGAGGTTAATGCCTTTCTTTTCCTCACAATGGCAAACACAAGTACTAGCCATCAGTGTATTTTACAGAAACTCATTTAGAAGCTCAAGATATGACTGTTCTTGGGGGGAGGGAGGAGGAAAGCACATTTTCTACTCATCTGTTTCTGTACAGCTCAGCTCTGTGTCTCTTCACTAGTTGCTCACCTCACATTTTCAGCTAGCTACTCATTTTCTGTACGGGTAGGCAACCTTCAGCTTCAGTCCTCCTGAATAAGGTGAGGCTCTATACAAGAGAGAGAAATTGCTGTGCACAGCTGCCTTGTGAGCAGAGCACATTCTGACTGTGCTACTGCTACAGGCCCAGTAAAACAGCTTAGAGTGGGGGGGTGTCAGAAAGTTCCAAATAAGGCAGCTCTAGTGTGTAGGTTTTGTTTGAATTGGAATCCAAAACAGTGCACAGACATTGTCTATATCTGTAGGTGAAAACCATTTAACCATCAGCAAAATACTGATATTTTTATTCCCCAAGAAAAGCTTTTCTCCCAGGATTTTTCACCCCTTCCTTCTGACAGTGCTTTCTGTGCGTGCTTCAGTTGTAACTTTTGGAGGCAGAGACTCTTTGTATAGACAACATTTTATATATCAAGGCAAGTAGTACAAGTCCAATAAAAATAACTGTCAGTGTAGAGCACAGATTTCATTTGGAGAGTAGATGCTCTTGAGATCTCATAGCTGAGCTGTACTGTTCAGATTTATGTCTTATTCCAAGTATATGACTGCTGTCTAATTTAGGACAGACAACATTATATCCACTAAGAACCAATTGCTGGAATCAAGAATGACCACAGAAGCAGCAAGTATTGGATGGGTGGTTTAAGACAACTTTTGTAAGAAAGAAAGTGAAATTAAATATTCACAATTCTTAGGGGAGAGGGAGAACCTCAAAAGAAAAATGACTGGACTTGAAGACAGACTACACAAAATTGCTACGTAAGATCTCACAGGAGACAACTCTGAAGTAAGAGAGGAACTGAGGAGATAAGACAGTTCCTTGGAGATGTAAAGGTCATGACTGAAAGTATGTGCCAGACAAGCTGTAATGAGACCAGCTCAATTAAACAAGGAATTTCATCAACTTCAAACAGTGAGGGGAGGCCTATGAAAGATAGGCAGTCAGATACCACCAAAGATAAGTTAACAGATAGGGATGAAAGTAGATAATACCTGTCAGCTAACAGAGAATAAATGCATAAATAGTAAAAGATTTGTACTAACAAAAGTGCTGACTACTAAAAGAGTATGGCTGTTTACACAGGTGATGGTCTTTGGTTCAGAACTGCAATTTGTGTGTTGAATTTTTTGTTTTGTTATGGTGATGGCTAATCAAAAACATCAGAAATCTACTGCCAGTCTGTTGCTTGTGTAAATGATGTGACAAAGATTGAAGAAGCTTGCTTAGAAAAAGGAAATGGGAGAGGAAATGGTTACATGTTGTCAAATTGACTGAGCCTGAAGAATTTCTTCCTGGAATTTAAAGAACTAATCTGAGTTACTTCAGCATTTTTAAGATCATCTTTGTGATGTCCTTGTGTCCTATCAGAGTAACATGCTAAAAACTGATCCTTCTTTTTCTAAGCTCCTAATTTAAGAATTTATGTCTTGATTATGAAACAACTGATAAAAAGGATAAGATTTACCTGTTTGTTTACTATGCTAATATAGATTTCACTAGCAAGAGATGAAACTATTTATTGCTTGAATTTACTTTATTATCTATGTTTAGAGAAACTCTCAGATAAGCTTATTTTTATAATCACTTTGGTAAGCTTTTCTTTCTCCATGTTAACACATTTATTTCCACTGGTGATCTAGATGCCTGCCTTAAGAACTTAATTCATAAGTAATCTCATTTATCACTAGTGTAGGTATCTTTTCACCTAAAATGTATTCCTTATGGAAAGAATGAGTTAAGTACAGTTACCATATTTTTCTTCAATCAAAAATACTGTGATGTTGAAACATACTCGAAGGCATTGGCCCCTTGGTCTGTTTTGTTTTCAGAAGAGATTGCCAATAATTAAATAAGAAAGGAAAGCCCTTGGAAGTCAGGTATCTGGTATCTTCACAGTTTTGTTACTGGAGACCCTAATCGTCAAATTGGGGTCGTTCCTGCTGCTCTCTCTGCACAAAATATCTGTCGTAGACTTTGACACAAGTCTCCAGTGGTATCTCCGAAGCTGAAGCTGCTTCAAGACTGCAGAAGTTCATGAGGCTGTGGTGGTGGGAAACTTATAGCTTGCTATCATTTGATCTGATGTTTTTAATGTTAACTATTTCTTACTTAGAACAATGAAGTTGCCAAGGAATTGCTTGTGCTTCTGGCTTCCTTGCCAGAAGACTCATATTTCATATGTCCCCTGTCACATCACAGACCAATGCCTGGTCATGAGGGGTGGGGCTGAGAGGCTCCATGGAAAAATGGCAGCCAAAACTGGATTGCCACCAATTCAGAGAGAGCACAGACAGCAGACTGGTTTTAATCAACCTCTGCCATGAGAAAACATGGAAGGGGACAGGAATAGTAAGTGCACAGTGCTGCTGGGATGTACATGTGCAAAGAACTAGTTTCTGGAGTAGATCACGACTTTTACTTGCAGACCTACTTACTGAACATCTGTTCATGCCTCTGGGCTTGGCAAAGCATTATATGGTACTACCTTACTACAAAAATGAGCTTCAGAATCTACACAAAGTACTGCCCTAGAACAAATGAGGAAAGATAAACATTTATCTTAGAACAGGGTTATTTAAATTAAACATTTTCTCTCAAAATACAAAATTACTAATGTCTGTTACAGCTGTATGCACTATACTGGCTTAAAATTTTAAGCAGTTTTGTTGCCAAAGTCTCAAAGAGAATGCACTGAACTGATGGAGTAGTACGAGCCTCATCACTCTTTATAGAGTGAGAAGCAAGTTTTTGAAGTGTTAAACTTCAGTCTGATAGTAGTAGCTCTTTCTTGCAGTTTAAAAATTGCTTTAACCAACTCAATTCAATCAACTAGGTCAAACTTGGAAATGGGTTAGGAATTGAAAAAGTTCTGCCTTTTTTGCTCCTCTTCCATACACAGGATAGACCTGTGAAGGTAAAATCTGCTCTCTCTAAAAGCTTGAAGGCAGTGGCAACCTGAAACAATCAGTTATGTACTCTTTGTTAACGAAATGTATTTCATGGATGTATCCAATACATTTAAAAGAGATCAATCTAAGAATTATTTTGAATGCCATTTTTCACATTATTGTACTTTTAATCCAAACAGAGCTTTTGTCAAACTAATGAAGTGTTAAATAATCAAAAAATGTACTCAGATGTTTTCAAATAAAACATAATCATTTAGCATCTAACAAACAATATAATCTTACCTATGTAAAATATATTCTCTAGTTTTAAACAGTTACCAGACTTAGTGGGACTATATTTAATTGCAAACAAATATTTAAATAATTGCTAATGAAATAATAATAATATTTTAGAGGAGATGAATGCAGATGCAAAATCGGGCTTAAAATGTAGTTTCTTCTTTATTTAAGTCATTATTAAATAGAAGTTACTTTTGAAAGAAATAATTCCTCCTGTGATCAAACTTACGAGAGGCAGTATGGAGCATCTGCTTTGAGATGCACAAAGATTTCTCTTCTGAGATTTAGGTAACTAAAATTTTGAGGTCTACCACAAGATTAAATAGCCTGCCTTTCATTTGCAGTCAGGGAAGACAGAAGAGGCAGGCCTGGCGGTAGAGTCATTCCATCGTTAAAGGTCATCTAAGTTGCTACGTGGAAGTGACAGTTCTTGCTACCAGAGCATTAGGCTTAGGCATCTGGTGGTTCATGGTGGTTTTTAGTTTACTTTAGACATCCCAAAAGGGAGAGGATGAGAGAGCCACTGTGTAAAAGCTGTTGACTTTGCTATTGCAGTGTATTTGTGGTGCTACAGTTTTTTTGAGTTCCCCTAAGAGCATCTTCTTTGTGGTTTCTGTTGGTTTGTTTGTTTGTTTGTCTTGGGTTTTTACAAATCCTTTGTAAGGGCTTGCTCTAAGGCTTGCCTGTTTTTTTCCTGGGTGGAGATAATGTTCAAGTATTTATCTGTTGTAACCTCTGTCTGCAAGGGACAACATGCTGTGACTTCCTTGTAGTCATGGCATTAGTCTAAATAATTACATGAAGAGTTAAGAGATCTACAGTTACTGTATAAAGCTGAGCTCTTTTTGAGCCTTAAATTCTTCCTGCTACCGATCCATCTTGGTTTTCCATTGGTTTGCCAATTTGGATGAGTACTTGATGTTACTATCTTCATAAACTCAGTAAACAGAACCAAGCATTTCCATTACTGCTACACTTTTGTACACTCATCAGATAATTTTTCTGATTGTTTTATATATTACATTTAACTGCTGCTTTTTTCACAAGTGTTTCAGGTCAGCAAGGTGTTAGTTACTTCTGATACCTTCCACTTGGGTGCCTGAATTCTTATTTTTGGCACTTGAATTTGTCATCTCTTAGGAAAATGATAAAATATTTGCCCGTAAACATTACTTCTTTGAAAGTCCCTGCACATTTACACTCTTGGTAAATAAAACTTGAATTACTGAAAGTAACTGGGGCTCCCATCCTCAAAACCTTTCAGAGCTTCACATTACAGCATGAATCAAGAATGTGGGTGGTTCCCTTTTAGGTAATTTTTCATTGTTTTCCAGGATCTACTGTAATAGATCTTGGATTTCCACTTTTTAGATAAATGCAAGTCAAAAAAGATGTATAGGTCTTGTGATTTGCCATATAATAAACTGTGATGTGTGTTGAGTATCTGCCAGTAGTTTGTACTGATACCCAATTAGAATTTTAAAAACACTTTCTGTTTAGACATTATAAATGACAAATCTTTCAATCATTTAACTTACCAAACTCCAAATAGAAAGAGTATTCTATAGTTATCTCCCCTTCTTATAATTTATGCAAATGATGTAGTTTTAATTTACATTTTACTGTCACCCAGAAGAGCTGATTTTCTTCAAACAGAAATTGCTAACTCCTTGTGTAAGAAACTATCTAAATATTCTCATGATTTTAAGATGGATTTCAGTCTGTTAATTAGCAAATATAAAAGAGACCTTAATTCAGGAAAATAAGTCATTGAGATATGAAATACTGAAAGTCTTGTGTAAAAGTTGCTTTACCTTATAGTTGAGGTGGACTTAGAACAGGAGAGCACATTAAAAAAAAGGTAAAAAATAACCCAGAATTAAATAAAAACTTTAAATATTAAAGTTTTGAGGATTTTTTCCAGTGCTTATATATTTTGTAATATACTTAAAATAAATCTGAGTATTTAATAGGAAAAGGTATGAAAATATCTAGCTTCTGCTTTTTCTTTTTAATAAACACTTAAATATCCCAATTTTAAATTGTGTTTCTTTTTCAGAACTGAGTTTTTTATGTGTACACCAAGTTAACTGAGCAGGAATGGAGCATACGTTTCCTTGGTGCATCCATATTTGTAATACTTTGCCTCTCCTTAGCTGACCTCAAAAAATACTAAGTCTCCCTGTCCATGTGAGAAATATGGATTTACAGAGGGGAAACAGGAATTGAGAGAAAGCAGTCTGGAGGAGACTGAAACAGTCCCTTCCAGAACCAGAAGTCTGAGTTACTGGGTGCTTCCGTTTTCTCAGCTGTAGAATATTCTTTAACATGCCATGCACTATCAAAAACACACGAACTTCAGGATCACCTCATCATACACAACCTCTTAGCATGTTTTCTCCAACAGAATGTCACTGGTTTAAATACGTTTTAAACAAGTGATCTGTGATCTAATTGTGCCTGATGCTTCATGTAGTTAGCAACTTCAAAAACGAGGAACTACCTAATTGTAAAGTACTTTATCTTTGTCTCTAAGGTGGCAATGCTTTGGCTTCTTTCCAGTGCAGCTTTCTCACCTGCAAATTTGTTGCAAGTTGTCATAAAAGGCATTGCATTTCCTTCTTAACTCATGTTGTAGATAGATTTTTGCATTAGAAACTTAAAGACTATTGTCCGTATTCCTATTTCCATATTCTGCACCACTGATGTTAATGCAGTTTTTGTATACACAGTAACACATTCCATTTTTTTTTTTTTTTTTGTAACTCTTACAGTCTAATTAATCCCTCTGTGTGCTGGTAGCTGTTTTTCAGTAGGTTTGTTTGTAGATGTGTTGGTGTTGAAAAACAGAACAGTAAGAACGTTAGTATTTATAATTTTCGTGAATCTGTAATGAGGTTCACAGTGGGTTTCTTTGAGGTCAGTTTCTGTGGAGTAATCGCTATGGAGTCTGTTTACATTTAGAAAGAAAAGAGCTTCCAAATTAAAAGTCCAGAGCCAAGGAAGGTACTGTAAGTACGCTGAGAGCCCGTTCCCGCTGTGCCTCTCGGGCTGAAGAGTTAAAAATCCCCGTCCCAAAGCGGTTCGTGTGGCGGCAGCCCCGGTCTCCAGCCCCGCCGCCCGGTGCCGCGCCGCTCCCGTACCCGCTCGAGTCCGCTGCTCGCGCCCGCCCCGCCAGCGCCTTCCGTGGGCCCGGTCCGGCCGCGGCCTTTGGGGAGCGGCGTTTCGGGATCGGGAGATGCGGCCCTGCTCGGGCCGGCCGTGCCCGCGCCCCGGGAAGAGCGCAGCGCCCCCGTCTGTGAGGAGCGGCCCCGCGCCGCACGCGCCATCTTGGGCACTCGGCGGGGGCAGCGCTCCCCCTCCCTCCGCAAGATGGCGGCGGCCGGGTGAGTGACATGCCCGGTCACGTGGCGCGGATCGCCCCGCGCTCCCCCCGCGCCGCGCGGTCTCTATGGCTCAGCCGGACACACGGGCGGCGGCGGCGAGGGACGGGCGGGCGGACGGAGCCGCGGCGCCCGCACGGCGCCTTCTTTGTCTGCGGCCTCGGCAAGGCGAGCGCTTTCCCTTCCCCGGCCCTCCGGCGCCCTCGCCAGAGGGCTCGGCTTCCTCCTTCCCGCCGGAGGAGGCGGCGGGGGCTCCCCGCTCGAGCGGCCGGGGTGGGGGGGTCCTTCCGCGGTCCCTTCTCCCCGGCCGGCGACACGGCGCGTCCCCCGGCGAGCGGGGCCGGGTCCGGGGCGCCCCGGCCCATCGCCGCCTCTCCGGGGAGCGGGCGGGCCGGCCCGGCGGGGGTGGCGGGAGGTCAGGGCGGGCTGGCGGCCGTCTCTCCGCCCCGCACCCCGTTCCTCGGCGGGCGGCCCGGGGCCGGCGGGCGGCCGCGCTGCCGGGAGGGGCGGCGGGCAGGTCCCGTGCCGCCGCCGTTCCTCCGGGGGGGCGAGGAGGGCGGCTGGATGGTCGGGGGTGGGGGGTGGTTGTCTTTCGGCTGTGTTTCTCTCCCCCCTTCTGCCTCCCCCGGCTCCTCGCCTTTCTTCCTTCCCTCCCTTCCCCTCCCCGGCCCATCTGTTACAGGCTTGCGGAACTGTGGCTGTTTGAAATTAAACGTGATCTTTACTGTACCAGCTGGGGTCTGTAATGTATCTGATAAATGAAGCTCTTCCCGTCGGTTTCAGGTCATGCAAGGAAAAGGGCAAATCTGGGGAGGGAGCTGGGCGGGGTTTCCCTTTGCTTTTCACAGTCAGGCGAGAGGAGTCTGGTTGATGTCTGCAGCAGATAAAGGAGACGAGGATCATCAAAAGACCTCAGAGCCCTTTTATCTTTCTTCTGTTTTTCCCTCTAATTTCAATTGTCGCTGCCGTGTTGTCTGCCTGCTTGTTTCCCCCTTCAGAAGGGGTCGGGAGCACCAGGGCCCTGGCTGAGGTAGTAGTTTGTGCTGTTGGTCGGGTTGTGACATTGCCCGCTGTGGAGATAACTGCGCAAGCTACTGCCTTGCTAGTGCTGGTGATGATCAGCTGCAGATGAAGACAATGACAATGGGAATCCCCTTTGTATTCCCGGGATTGCATGCTGCTGAGGTGGCAACAGTTCCTTCTCCTCCTGGTTCTGCAGGAGAAATCTAGCCTTGGCCACCGAGACAAGTAGTGGGGTTCGACCCCATCAGTAGGATACTCCTTTCACAGAGCTGGATGAAAAATCACTAGTTTCATGCTGTTTGGAAGGTACCTGAATTTGGGCTGAAGAGCAAGTGCCTGCATTTCTTCTCATGCTTAGACCTTGTTATTCACCTGGCGTCCTTGAAAGAGATGGATTTTCTATTTTGTGAAGATGGAGATCAGTGACAGACTTGTATTTTGTGTCTTCTGAATATGCAAAACTTGTATGTGTGATGTTATGTGCTTGTGTCTGAATGGTAAAAAATCTTGAGTATTTTTCTAACAAAAGCAAAAATATGTAATTACCACTTTATATTGATGAAAGAGTTTTTTTACAGTATAGTTGACCAGTTTTACTGCTTGCTGCTCACAGTTTTAGGTGAACTTCTGAGATATCTTTCCTGTATATTTTTACTTATTGTGAAAAGCAAAGTCATTAATTTGGTGTTGTGAATTAATTAAAATTGCTGGTATATTTATAGCAATGGCTAAGGGTATCTTTTTGATACAAATTTTAGTGTGTTGATGGCTTATTATAGTGGCTTAAACTTGTAATATATTAAAACCTTTACAATAAATGTGCATAACTGTCTCATGTTTTAAAAACTAATTAATTTTTCAGTCAGAATTTTTATAAGACCTAACCACAAGTCTGTTAACTTTATAATGAAAATTAAAGCTGTAGCTAAACACATAAAATTAAGTTGATGCCTTTAGTAGGTGCTTCTGATTCACAATTCTAATGTATTTATAATATTGAGAAGAAACTTACAGATATTTAACTCAGCCTCTCTTTTTGAATTGTTTGAACTTATTATGTGTTTAGAAGACATGCAAAGGTTGCTCTTGCACCTCTGCTGAATGTAAAATGTCTTGCAGAACACAGAGAAAAAGTTCAATCTGATGATACTTCATTTTTACCCTGTGCACTGCATTATTCTGGTAATTCAACCTTTGTCATGAAATAAACTTTTCAAAAGCTAGATTATCTCATGCTCACTAGTAAACCATCACATTAGGTGTTGTTACTAGTAGCTTTTTTCTGAAGTAAAATAGCAGTCCTAGCTGTTGACTGTTTCCAGATTTAAAACACCCTTGTTTTTTTTTTCCTAACTTAAGTGAAGGGTTGAAAAGGATGATGTAGCTGCCTGCTTTTCACATCATAACAAACAGCACATACTAAGCAGAGCTTGTTTGATCTGGAAGTTGGGATAGTATTTTCACCATCGACCTTTAGGCATCTTATTTTAACTGGCTAATCCACCTTTCTCTTCAGTGGAGATGGCAGGGAGATATTCCTGATCCAAACCATGCTGGCAAGTGCCTTAACATTATTTGATCTGAATTAGCCTTTCACAGAGCTTGTCTCTGTATGTTGATTGTAAAGGAGGTGAAGGTGTTTCAGTTAATCTAAGTGCCTGTAGGTGGGTTGTGTGAAATTGTCCTCCCTGTTGCTTTGCCTTATGCTCAGGCAACTTGGGTAGGATGGATTTTGGCTCCTGTTGTATCTTTTTGGGTGTGAGGGAAAGAATCAATGAGAAAAAATATGCTTGACCATGCTGCCATTAAGCACTTAGTTGTTTTATCTCCTGGGTAAGGTATCTCCCTTAAACTTCTCTTGCTACCTCAACAGTAGTGTTTTACACTGTGGAGCCTTAAGGACAATATTAAGAACCTGTACTAAAATGAGACAGCGCTACTGAAATATTGCATGCAGTGGACTACTGAGATGCTGTGTAATACATGAGGGGGTTTGTCCCCATGTCCACATGGGTCTTGGTGGTGTATTACTCTGTAGGTTTTAGGTAAGTACACGTGAATTGTTTCTTTGAGGAGCCACAGACAAGATGCTTAGCTTTAGGGCTGTCCATACATTTCTTGGTTCAGAATGTTACTCAATCTGGTATTCAAAATACAGAAGTTAATCCAGTCAAATTTCATCCTTAGTTTTGCCCTAGTCTCAGCCACTGTTAACTGTCCACTTTCCCTTGTGTACTTGTGTGATGAAGGTTGCAACATCAGGCTTTGAGGCAAAGAGATTAATTCTTTGGTGGAATGGAGAGCCTTACCTTACAGATGTTGTAAAAGTCAAGAATCTGAAAATACTGTGAAAACCCCAAATGGAAAGAGTAGCTCATATCTTGTAAATTCAGTCATTCTTTACTGTGATTTGATGAATTAGTTTGGAAAGAAAAATTTCATTATGCCAATTAAAAAGCAGTACTGCTGGCACATTATTGTCTATGGCATCGTCTCTTTCTGAGATATTTTTTCGCCTTTATTCTTCAGAGTTTTCACTCAGTCAAACTTCTTGTGTGAATTTTTTATAGAAACATTAAAATAGGCACATGGCTGAGTTGATGGAATTTCTCTGCAAACTTATTTAGTTTATAGTGTCCCTATTGTGTATTGTTTGCTGTGCTGGGTGAGAAAGTACTGCAAGAAATTTTCGTCTGTAGCTTTTCTGAGCACTTCTTTTGACTCATGGAATAATAAAAATGCATTGAGATTCACAGCATAGTCGATTAAGCTTTGGATGCTCTTATTCTTTGGTTTGATGTCTTTTTGTGCTATTGTCTTACCTATTTTGTGAAGAGCAGTCACCAGCTGCTCACCCCTCCAGCTACTGTCTGTCAATGCTGCTTCTAAAGATACTGGCATGCATCAACCTAAAATCTTAGATCCAAGATAGTTGCTTCCCTGCAGGGTGCAGTTGCCCTCTCTGTCACCAAGGAGAGTGCTGTGTTCCCATGCTAGCAAAACTGATATTTGAGAACTTGTCTTCACTGGGGGCTGGCTTGGGCCTTTTACTTTATTAGGTCCTGGACCATGCACATAATTACGAGACTGAGACCTCCTGCTTTACACTGGGCAGCAGCTTGAGACAGTAGGAGGAAATGCTAGTGTCTAGAGAACTACATCTCTAAACACATAAGCACTTACTTAAAATGCTTCAGTGCATTAGATAAATTATGTGTGGCTTTTCATTTGATACTTTCTTCATAAGAATGAGTGCTAAATTAACATAAGGAAATGTTTAGTAATTACAGATGAAAGTGGACCACATTCTTTATGCTGAAGTTTATGTGCATCTTCCACTATCCTGTTCCTAAGTGTTACTCAGTGAAATCAGAGATATTAGTTCTAGAACATTGCTTCTGGAGGAGGTTTTATATCTGTTATATATACACACATACATACACACACACATATATATATATACATATGTATATATATATATATATACATATATATGCATATACACACGGTATATGCCTTTAGAGTTTCTGTAGCAGAAATGGAAGTGTCACTCAAAACAAGTGTGAATGTTTGGGAAATTGGTGTCACATATGCATTGCTTTCCTCTAAAATGTCTTGAATATTAATCTTCTAATATATTTTTTTGGGTCATAATTTTTACAAATGTATGCATTTATTTTTAACAAAGTAGCCAATCTTTTCATCTGAGCAAGTTAAGTTTTTTAACTAAGAGTCTTAGCCTCTCAGCTACATTAATGTATAGGCTTTGTGAACTTCTGTCCAAAACGTGAACACGTGTCCTGCCACTGAAGATGTTAGACAGGAGGAGAAACATAACAACAAAAGTTACCTGCACTGGGATCTGCTGGTATCCCTGAAGTGAAAGGCTTGCATTTAATGGAAAGGGGGCAGGAGTGTTTCCTTGGACATGAAAAGTGCTACATCACAATGAAAGCTGCCATGTTTGCTCTGGGAAGCAAATCGGAGGACTCAAAGTGGCACTTCTTTTTCTTATCCAAGACTTTACCAGCAGAAAAGGATCTCTTACCTGGTCTTACAGTTTCTCTTCCCAAGTTTGGTTATTTTGCTGGTAAAGTCTTGCATAAGGAAAAGAAATCACTCTTGCCTTGTTAGTTTTATCTAGCCTGCTTACCTCTGCAACCCAAGCAAAACTGCCTCTATTTTCCCAGGTGATAGCATTTGAGGTTTGCCTGTTTTAGGCTTCTGCTGAAGGGTTGCAGTGGCTGCAGCAAAGAACTGTGTTGTAGTTGAGATTAACTACATCCAGAATTTAGTGATGCCAATGTGTCAGTACACACATGGAAAAGAAGTCTTGCACATTCTTTTATAAGTGCTGGAAGTCTCTTATTCTAGCTAAGAAAATAGCATCCATGACACCTAGTTATCAGATCCCTTCCTGGTCCCTATTCACTTTATCCCTATTTTCTACCCTCTCCACAGTAAGTTCAACTCTTCAGCTACCTGAAAGAAGGTTGATTTTTAGAAGAAAATTATGTACTTCTGACTTCCCTGAAAATAGGTTTAAACATCTCATTAAATTAGCATGATACAACCAAATTCCTCCTTTCTCATGAGGAGAACTTGGAGTATGCCTCATCCCATTCCTGAAGGATGCTTGGCTGTTCATTTTGCCCTTTGCAAGAAGAAAGGATTTTGTCTTAAAATTAACCAGCCTTATCCCACAAAAAATGAGATGAAGGAATCGGTATAAAAATGGTGGCATTGAATGAGATTAGGTCCTATTTATCCTGTCTTCTCTGTGGAGATTTGTGTGTATTGGAAGAGAAGAAGGGATAGTTTTGCTCTTCGTTAACTTTTGAAGTACCACATTAGGAGGAACTCTCCAAGTGATAGCCCAGTGACCTCGTATTACCTGAGGTGTATGTTCATAGAAAGAGCATTACTGTGGTGCCAAGGCTTTTGATCAGAAAGGCAAGAGCATCTGTTGTGTGCCACCTGCAAAGAAAAATAGTAGGTGTGAAGGCATATAAAAAAAAAATGGCAACAGATTTTCAGCTGCTTTGAAATCTACTCTTTTTTTTTCTTTTTTTTTTTCTTTTTTTTTTTTTAATCTGGTATCTAGTTTATCCGGTAAAAATCAGTGTGTTTTGTGTGTGTGGTTTTTGCTGAGGTGTTGTGTTTCAGGCTGAAGCTTAGTTTTCAGTCTAAAAAGGGTCTTGTTCACCCAGAGTTTTTGTACCATGCTCTTAAAGGGAAGGTTGGTCCAATTAAGTTTCCAGAATTAAGCTTCTGCAAGATTAAAATAAATCTAAAGTTACTAAGTTTTAATTACTAGAAGCTTTGCTCATGAAGATGAATTACATTTCAGTATTTGAAATATGAAGTGATGCCTTTTTTACCTAGTTAGGTGTAAGTGAAAGCTGTATCAGTCTTGTCCAGAAAAATGATTTTGTATGTTGTGGGGAGGTTTGGGTTGGGTATTGGGAAAAGGTTTTTCACCCAGAGAGTGGTTGGGCACTGGAACAGGCTCCCCAGGGAGGTAGGTGGTCACGGCATCAAGCCTGACAGAGTTTAAGAAACAGTTGGACAAGGCTCTCAGGCACATGGTGTGATTCTTGGTGTGTCCTGTGCAGGGCCAGGAGTTGGGCTCAATGATCCTAATAGTCTCCTTCCAACTCAGGATATTCTGTGATTCTGTGAACCCTGCTGCACCCAGTTCTGGTCAGCTGGTGGAGTGGACAATTACTTTAGAATGGGTAAATCTGATGTCTGAATCTGCTACTGGGATGATGTTGCAAAAACTTACTACATGATGTTTTCTCTACAGTTCTCAGGCTATGTAGAAAATAAATCACTTCCTTACCTTCACTTACCTACCTTCTTACTTCATTAGGAGCCAGTATGTACACAGACAGTGGGCTGTACTATGTGGTATCTGTGCTTCTGGAGCAAAGAGCACTTCTTTCACAAGGTGATAATTGTAAGTGTTATCAGGAATGCACATGTGTAGTCACAGTCCAGATTTCTTGTGCTGCTCTGTGTCATGTCTATCTGATTTACACAGTGATTTCAGTCATGCTGAAATATGGCAACCTAGAGATACAGTGTGGTGGTTAAATAGTAATCATTTGAGCTAGGCTCGTTGCTGGTGCCATCAGTGTCATGGTGACCTTTCCTGCTGCAAAACCTGCATATGGACCCAAGAAATGCTTCTGTCAGCAAGGATGCAGTAGGTTACTTTTGTATAACCTCATGTAGGTTTGGCTAGAATGCCTAGAGGAAGGTGGGTCTGAAGTGTTATCAAGTGAGAGCTAGCAGTGCTATACACATTAAGTGTTTATAGTTGTGCCAGTCTTCCAGCTAAGATGCCATTATTTTCCAGGTCCCTCAGGTTTCTTCCCTCTCTTGTGACTGACTTTTCCACTACTCCCCAGCTTCATGAATGTCTTCTTTCCAGCATCTGAATGATTGCTTTCTTATCATGTTACTCCCTGATGTCATACATGATCTGTCATGCATCCTGTACCCAGCTGCTGCCTTTGCTATATTAGTACATGGTTATAGGCTAGAGGAAGGGTGGGAGTGGAAGCAAATGCTTAAGCTTACCAATTATTTGTAACATTTTTCTGAAAAGTAAAAATGGTCTAATAACACAAGGGCAGGGCTTAAAGAAAGTAGATAGATAGCAGTGATGCTAATCAAAACACAGAATTATCAGTGCCAAGTCTAGTGGGAGCAGAGGTGCTTAAATATTTATGCAATAAGTTCTCCCCTCCCTTTTCCAGTCTGCCTTTTTCTTCAGTACTACCTATGGCCCTGCTGTTGTAGCAGCATGATGGTTGAGTACTTAGGATATCTCGTGGCTCCTGACAAACTCCAGCAGCCACCACATGAGCTGCAGCTAGCTGAAGCTGAAGCTGGAGGTGGTGTGTGAGCAGTTCAGGTGCCATTAGGACCTTCGCTGTGAGAAAGCCTTAATGCAGGTGGCTCAGCTGGTCACGATGATCATGTGTAATGCTGCCCAGATGGCTGTGGTCAGCTCATGCCAAGGATGGACTTGGCATTTGCCCAGAAAATCCTTTATGGTAATTCTGAGGTCTTTGTGGTACCCCCCACAGCCTCCTATTGACTGGAGTGGCAGGAGGGGTTGCAGGCAGCTGTGGAGCAGCACAACCCATCATCAACAACCAGCAGAGACTGAAGCACTGGAACTGAGCTGTGCATGGAGCTGCTTCCCAAGGCCTGTCTACTCTGGCACTCTTAGTCTGGCAGAGCTTACTCAAGGCTAAAATTTGCAGTTCTGTATATGGATGCCAGTATTGTTCATTCCAGTTATCAATGCTCAGGAAGGCAAAACACCATCCATGATGACAGCTGCAGATGACAGAGTGATTGATGGGACAGTACACATGGAACATTTACTGTTACAAAGCAATCCAAATTGTTTCTTTAGTCACAGTCCAACATATTTAACACTGTCAACCATGAAGTACCATATACACTAGCAAAAAAAGTAGGCTACATCTGCAGGATGTGTTGTATAGAGACCTAAAAGTAGTTTAAGGTAACAGATGGCAACTCTCAGTCTGTTATATAAAATTATTTGTAAACGTCAGGAAAAAGATAAAAATAGAATTAATTCAGTCAAAAATTCCTGCAGGTTTTAAAGAACATATTGAGATTATATCTGAGGGATAACAGGAGTGTTTAACAGGAAAATTATTGCAGTGGACCCAGTATTTTGAAATTAGGCCTAAATGGTAGAAGGGCTTCCCCTCTCTTCATCTCCTTTGGAGTTTGTTGATTGGTTAAAAAGATGTGCAGCTTTTACCTTCAAAGTCAACACCAGTGTAGGTCACTGCACTTCAGGGTTCAGTCATGATGTTTGAAATCCCAAAGTTCTCAGACGAAGCCAAGGTA
The DNA here is from genome assembly GCF_030490865.1 of Poecile atricapillus. Lineage (NCBI taxonomy): Eukaryota > Metazoa > Chordata > Aves > Passeriformes > Paridae > Poecile > Poecile atricapillus. Next base: position 43,951,463 of record NC_081289.1, on the reverse strand, counting down.
GCAAGGACTGAGGTGATTTTACCATCTTCACTGACTGAGCTAGTCCCAGCCATTATTCAAAATCCCAAAGACTGCCCCTTTGTGCTTTTGTTTCTCCCTCTTTCTATTTTTTCCTTTATGGTAATCAAGTTTCATGTAATTAGCCAAAAACTTGCCTTCTGCAACGTTGTGACCAGGTACAAAGCAGTGTCTGATACAATAGTTTTGGTAGAGCTTTAAGTGACTGAAAGATGACACCTTTTCATTAACAGTGACTGGCGTGGGAGAATCTTTAACACCAAATGGCACTTTCTTGTTTAATATTCAGGCTTTTTTCCTCCCTCTCTCTCTCGTTGTGTTTATACATCCCTTTTGACTTCACACCGTGAATCTCTAAGCTATTTCAATTTGGTTTCCCATCCCTAAAAATACTATGAACACTATTACCAACATTTTGGTTTGTCAAGACTGTGAAAACAGGAGTGTTATTTCTGTTCTATATTTTGTATATCTAACATAATGGGAAAGGGATACAACTGAAGATTTAGGTTACCCTTCAAATACTTTAACTGGGTAGGACTAGTACTGCCTCCCCCACATTCTTTATAAAGTGCTTGCATATTTCTGGTATGGTAGTCTGCAATGGAAGTAAGCAGGATGAAAGTGCTGAGTGCATAACTGTGACATTTCATACAGTGCAAGGCAACATCATGTTAACTTCTTTGCACTGATTTTGGCACTATACAAGGACCAAGGTAGTCACCACCAGGACAGTATCTCATTAAGCAAAGATTTAGGAAAGGGGCTGTCATAGTCCTCTTGAAGTGGACTTATGTAACATAGTGTCATTGTACAGAAAGAAAGCTATTAAGCTGAACTAAGCGATCTTCCCAGTATGCAACACTTGATTATTGTATATTGATAAACTTACCATCTTAATTCAGAAAGAAAATGGGTCTCTTGGAGAGAATTCAAAAAATTAAGTGTTTGGGGAAAACTGTCAAGATATATGCAATGTATGTAGTCAGCAGATCAAAGAACAGGATGGAAGGTAATATAGCACTTACCTATATGAAAGACTGGGCAGCTTTTCATAATATATAGTCACAGGAGATGCAGCTGTATCTTATGCAATTACTTTCTATAGTTTGAGTTGCAGGAATGATTAAACCTTTGAACAATTGACTGGGAAAAGTGGTGGAGTTGAAGCACGCTATAGCTCTTAACAACTGTGTCTTTAAACAACACACACTGACCCATGTTTGATGTTTGACAATTGAAAAAGTTACATGGCTGTTGTATGGAGCTAGTGACATCAGTGGTACTGCTAGGTCAAAACATTACGTGGGACTGTCTGCAGCATCAGACTCCATGGCTACTTAATGGATAAGCTTCTGCAATGATTTCAAAGTCTGGTCTTCACAACAGTCAGCTTCCGGCAGTCTGGGCCCTGGACTTCTCCTTTTTAGGAGATGGTAATCCTGCCATCCTTACTGTACCTGAAGTCCTCAGCTCCATTGAGTGCAAGAGAGACAATGACTATGGTAATGGTTCTTCTCTTCTTCCTGTAGTATAAAAATCTGCAGAATGCCTATGGCTACTAATTGAATATTCAGAGTCAGTTATTTCCTTCCTCTTTTCTTCCTGGGGGGGGGTTTGGGGGGTTGGAGGTTATATGCTGGAGTGTGAACAGACTCAGGAAGTGTTATGCTGTCACCTGGAAGGAAAAGGACTAATCTGAAAATCTCCACAAGTCACAGTCTGCATTACTGATTGGACTGTAGGAGGAAACTTTTCGTTGTTTCTGTTAGTTTGGTTGGTTGGTTTTGTTGTTATTTGGGTTTGGTTGTTTGTTTTTTGGGGGGAGGGGTGTTTAGCAATCAGTGGCAAATACCTAGTAAATACTTGCCGGTGTTACCATTTTAAAATGCTGTGTATAAATGGAGAATTTCCATGCTATGAGATAAAGCTTGTCAGTGGGACTGCGTTGGCAAGCAGGTTGCAATCATTTTAGTGCCTTGGCGTGGCTGTAACAGAATAATTCCCTTGCTTTCACTGGAGCTTCTCTTCCTTTGCTGTCATCATTGGCTTTGGTTGTGAGTAGCACATTGCTTCTCTTGGGGTGCTTATTCAAATACAGCTGCAACCCCCCCCCCCTCCCCAGACAAACTCAAGTTCTCTGCTTTAGGAATGTTAGTCTTCTCAAACACTTCCCTTTTCTTTGTTCTCATCTTAATTCAAGCAGGTTTGTTTTTTGTATTATTAAATATGGATCTTCATTCAGCAGTGGATCTTCCACTTATGTCTTTTTTGTCTATAGAAGGCAACTGGGGAATTGATGGATCCACTGCTGGATATGGTCAGTATTCCTCTGAAGCAATACAGGTTCTGTGTTCTATTTATGGAAGCATCTGAGCAGCTGTTGCACCAAGAAATTATCACTTAATGTGGCCTATTAGATCAATCTACATTATGGTCTGCTTTTCAATAAAAAAAAAATCAGAAAAGCTGAGAAAAAACCTAATTTCCTTAAATTCCTCCTTCTTTTCTACAGGGATGATACATTTAAGTGTGTTTGTGCCAACACATTTTTTCTCTTCAGCTAGTGCTGAGAAATTGCTCTTCCTCTCCAAGGACACTCCCCTGTGTTCTGCTACAGGATAACCAGCTAAACCTAATCTCAGCCTTTTTCAACACTTGAAAGGAGCTGTTTACAGATTTTTCCAGGAAACATAGACTGAGATTTTTTTCAGCTGCCTGAAGTGAACTTGGGGCAGCAGTGAGAGAGCAGGGACTCAAACACAGTGGTACAGAGATGGGTCTGGTGGTTTGGAAGTGATCTGAAGCTATGCCAAAAATTACTTACCTTTTCTGTGAAACCAGGATATACTCATATGAGGAGTCTGCAGCCATCTGTCCTGGTGTTGTCACCTAAACCACAGACTGGCACATTTGCTGCATTGTTAGGTGGTATTCTGAAACCTGATATTGAACCCAACCCAGAACATAATTTCCTGTTTGTAGTTCAGGTGTGTGGCTGTGTAATACAACTTGTTCAGCTGCCTTTGTATTTCTAGTAAGAGCCTGCAAAGCTCGCCTTGTCTTAAAAGTTACAGGAAAAAGGTGAAGGAGCAAACAATCTTCTCTATCTCACTGTCATGCTGAGGTTATCAGAAATGCCTGTTCATGGTATCTACAAAAGAAAAGAAGGAACTGCTTGAAAAGCAACACATGTATTTATATTTTCTCCCACTCTCGCCTCCCTTTTTTTTATCTACTCTAACCTGAATTTGGTAAACTGCAGGATGGGATGAATTATTGTATTTATGTCAATATTTGCAAATGATGAAAAGAAATTTGTGACTGCTGCTTCAAGTAACATCGTGCTATTTTGTATCAAGAAGTATGTAAATAAGCAGGTCCTTAAGAGCTGCACAAATTTAAGATGAAAATATGATCATTTTCTCCAGCAATATTTCCACTTCTTTATTGAGTTTCCATTTTGGCTGTTTTTATTTTTTTGCATTTAAAAATAAGCTTCCATTCTCCCTCAAGTGATTTAGCAGTTTGAAAAAAAGGACAGACCTTTACATACATGTGGAAAATAGTTTTCTTAAAATGAATGCATCTATTCAGGCACTTTTTCACACCTTTGCCTGACAGACCTTATTTTCCTTTTTTTTTTTTTTTTAATTATTTTGACCATTCCCATGTGACCATTTTCATTAGCTTTTCCCAAAAGTACACTGTACTAGAGGGAATCCTAGGCCTGTGACTGAAATCAAACCAATTTCGAACATAAACTAATGACCTCATTTGTCCTGCATAAAATTTATGGGGTTTATTTTTGTTGGAACAGTATAACCTTACCATGTAATGAACATAAAATATATCTGCTGATTCAATGTTCTTATAATTTAACCCCTTCCTCCTTTTCTGAATTTGGTTATTTCTTCCTGTCAGAAGACTTCACATCCTCATGATGTTTTGTTTATTTATGGTGACTTCTTTTGTTAAGATGAGCCCAGGCAGTGCTACAGGCTGGGGGCAGAGCAGCTGGAAAGCTGCTCAGTGGAAAAGGACCTGGGGGTGCTGATCAACAGCACCTGAACATGAACCAGAGTGTGCCCAGGTGGCCAAGGAGGCCGATGGCATTCAGACTTGTGTCAGCAGTGGTGTGGCCAGCAGGACCGGGGCAGTGATTGTCCCTCTGTGCTCGGCACTGCTGAGGCCACTCCTCAAATCCTGTGTCCAGCTCTGGGCCCCTCACTACAGGAAGGACATTGAGGGGCTGGAGTGAATCCAGAGAAGAGCAACAGGGCTGGGGAAGGGGCTGGAGCACAAGTCCTATGAGGAGCAGCTGAGGGAGCTCAGCTGGTTTAGCCTGGAGAAAAGGAAGCTCAGGGGTGACCATATCACTCTCAACAACTGCCTGACAGGAGCCAGGTGGGAGTCAGCCTCTTCACCCAGGCAACAAGTGACAGGACGAAAGGACAGAGCCTCAAGCTGTGCTGGGAGACATTCAGGCTGGACTTCGGGAAGAATTTCTTCATGGCAAGGGTTGTTAAGCATTGGAACAGACTTCCCAGGGAAGTGACTGAGTCACTGTACCTAGAAGTGTTCAAGAAATGACTGGGCATGGAACTTAGTGCTATGGTTTAGTTGACAGGGAGGTGATCTGTCAAAGGTTGGACTTGATGTTATAGATCTCTTCCAACCTAGATAATTCTGTGATTTTTTTATCAACATGGTATTTTGAGTCTATAGTGACTGGACTTTTACTCTCTTATGTTTCAAATAATGCTGGTAAAATCTCATTTTCCTTACACCAACCCCCAACTGTAAATGACTACATAGAGAAGTGTGTTGTAGGAATGGGTTCTAATGGAACACATTTCTAAATCTTCTTCCGGTTTATACTAATAGCAGTATTTTCTTCTCTCTATTAAGTTTTTCCCCCTCAAAGAAAGCAAATTTAGTTAGTTGCACATAAGTTCTGATGACCAAGTTGATTACTACTTAATTATTGTCCTACTGGTGCTTGAAACTCTGGCAGTAAGCTTAGTATTTCATAAGAAATGCTGAACTGTAAACACTTATACATGCATTTTGAAACTGTTTATGTACTTGCCCTTTCTCAGAGCTCTCTGACCTTACCTAATCTGATTATGTAGAAAAGATGGTGGGTAATTGCAGTTAAATATTGCCATCTTCTTTACTTGTCTGTGGTGGGTAAACCTTAGCTGGATATCAGGTGCCCACTGAGTCACTCTATTACTCCCCCTTCTCACCTGGACAGGGGAGAGAATAAGATGGAAAACAATTTGTAGGATGACAGTCTAATAAAGCAAAAGCTTGTGTGTACACAAACAAAGAGAAAAAAAGGGGGTTTTATTCTCCATTTCCCATCAGCATGCAATGTTTGGCCCTTCCCAGGAACCAGGGCTTCAGCACACATAGCTGTTTCCTCACAAGGTAAACATTGTGAATAACAAATGCCTCACTTCATGCTCGTTTTCTTAGTTTTTATAACTGAGCTGACTTAGGGTATGAAGTACCTCTTTGGTCAATTTGAGTTAGGGGGGCTTAGTTGTGTCCCTTCCCAAGACATCATGTGACTGGTACTCCCTTCTGAAGAAAAATGGGTAGGCTGTCATGATAATGGATCTGGAAGGGTGTTTTCTAAGATAAAAAGTAAAGATTTGGATCTGAAACTTAAAATGATCCAAATGAACAGAAGTGTACAGATTTCCTAGAAATTTCCAGTGGAGTTTTCCCATTTCCTGAAGAAGGAAAGGTAAAAGTGTGATGATCAACAGATGACTCAAGAGTTGGTGCTAAGATCAGTGGATTACTGAGAACAGTACTGTAAAACAGTATTTCATAATGGATATATTAATATTATGGATACTTTTTGAGATTCAGTTTATACCCATGCAGTGGGAAATAAAGTTGCGATAGAGCTACATTAATGTACAAACTGTGACTACATGAACACATGGATGGGGATGGGATATGAAGGCTCATCACAGAGTACGGCATGGAGAAAGAGCAACAATCATCCCAGGCAGACTGCTGGGACAAAAATCCCACACTAGTTTTAAGAAATCATTTTGTGAACTCATGAGAAGGCTTATGTGAGACAGTTGTAAAACCACTGAGGAATAAAATCTGGTTTCCAAGAGTCCTTTCCTATTGTATGGTCTTAAATGTTTATTAAGAAGGTCTCTCACTGTTTCTCTTGATCCTGTCTTATGACAGTTTCTTTTTGCTAATTGCCATTTTGTAGTGTCACGTCATTGTTACACACTTAACATTGCAGCTGGGTAGTTTCTAAGCATTTCAGCCTTCCCCATGTTTATTGAAATAAAAGGGCAAAATAAATCCATATCCATATGCTTATTTGTTGTTCTTTCTTACTTAAAAGCTTGTTCTGCTTTATAATGTAATTTCACTTGCTTTTTTTACCAATTACTTTGCTATGACTGAACACTTTTAACCTGACTTTTTAAGAAAACAAGGTTTATGTGATTGTGCTAATATCTGTTAATATTTCCATATGAACCTTGAATTCATTAGCCTACTTCATCCAGATTTGACTGGCAGGAAGAAAAATTAGAAATGTTAAGTTTCTGAAAAAAAATGCCTTTATCTAAACAGCTCCATGAAGAAGAGAGCCTGCTAGTGGAGGCTATAAGAGCTCAGTCTCATCAGTTACATTAAAACCCACATAAGAAATCATCCTATAGGCCCAACTCCAGAGTAAATGGCAGTGTAAGAAAAACACAGGAGACTGTAGAACTTTGCCAGATTAATGGCATACGTACATGAATCATTCATGGTCCCAGTTTTAAAGGACTACTGATCATTCCCAGCTAAGTATCTACAGAAAGTGTGCTAAAAACTAGCATAGGGTTTCTCAGCAGTAGTGCATGATCAACATATATTCAATCTCTTTTAAAAATAAAAATTCTGCTGTTAGGAGAAAAGAGAATGTATTGAGAACAAGGTTGTTTCGTGGTGGTTCTTTTATGAAGTGCAATTTTTAAGAACATAGGGTAATAACTTTGAAGTTATGACTGTGCATTTTATTCTTCAGAGTAGTTTCTGGAAAGCCTGCTTTTCTACCTGTACCCATCAGTGCAGATGACAGAAGGTGATGCAACACCAGCCACAAGAAATGACTCTGAATGCAATGCTGGTAGCAATAGTAACAGTACAGATGAAACATGCTTCCACTAAAGGCTGAAATTTAAGTTAAATAACTTTTTTACCACTGATAATAATGAGTAATTTAGTTCCTTTCCATAGGAAGGTGGCTGAAAGTAGGAAATACAGTATTCAGCATTTTTCTGTTACACAAATACATTCCATTTCCTTCTTCTCATCTACAAGACTGTTTTTATGCATAACTCACACATATATTCTGTACCACTTTTACACCTGTCAGTAATAGCTTTGAATATGAGGTGGAGTCAGCACCTTTAACATGCTTATCTTTATAAGCGAGGCTGATCATACATCTTTGATCTCACAAACCCTCACTCTGCTAATCCCCAGCCAGTTTGGTACTGCAGCGTCATGCATTTGCACACAAGCAACTGATGATCTATATTTTCTCTAGCAAAACTCCTGGTGACCCCTTCTCTCATAGGACTATGGATAGCAACAAAGTTGCCAGTGTGGGAGCAAACATTCAGCTTTACCTTTTAGGAAATCCTTTTAGGAAATCCTTTTAGGATCCTTTAGGAATCCTTTTAGGAAAAGGATTTTCCTAATGGTCCTAAAACTCTACTTGGAGGCTTTCTCTTACCTCTGCATTTATGAATAATATGCTCTACACCTGACTGATAATTAACAGTTTTTTTTTGAATACCAAATCAGGATGGAAGTTACTGGGCCTGATCCTTTCTCCAGGAGATCTCAAATAATGTTAAAACTTCTGCAAGGGTAAACAAATAATCCCCCACCCTACTGCTATACTAATTCAACTCCATGAGCTTCTTTCCAGCAATTTTCTTAGCACTGAAGCGAATATGAGCCCAATTTTCACTTCAGCTGCCAGAGTTAGCTCTGGTCCTTTGTACGCAGAGCAGCGTACCCCCAGGCTGCTGTCCCAGGCAGATGTGAGTTTCTGTGGCTGCCAGTGCTCTGCCTGCTGCGGTGGTGGCTGGTGTCCCACGGTGGCATTTGCCTGTGCCCCTGTGCTGTCGGGTGGGCTCACACCAGGCTCGTGTGCCCGCAGTGCCACCGAGAGCGCGCCGCTTCCTCGCTCCAAACCTTCCTCGTGCCCGTGGTCCTCCACAGGTCACCGCATGCAGTGCTTCTAGCTCGTGATTTTAATTCTCACGTGTAGGTTATGCATTTCTGTGGGCAGAATACATAGCTGTGAAATGTGTGCTGCTCCTGAAGCCTGTTCTGCTTGTGCTGTGCAGTCCTGAGGCAGGAGTGCATAAGCATAAACTCCCGGGTTTTTCCTGGTCGTGCCACATAATCCAAGCCCAGCAAACCCCAAGCAGTGTCCTTTCTTTACTTGTAGGTACTTGCAAGAGGCTTGCAACACCAGTTTTTGTTGGTTTTGTATGCAACTATACAAGAGTGGCTTTAATCATAGCCTTGGGCAGTCAGTGATTTCCTTCTAGTGTTTTCCAAGAGAAGTCTGCTTCTGGTCTTTGTTGTCGGGACCATAAGGAGGAGTGGGAGTGGGAGTGGGTTGATCCAGAGCTGGGGAGGTCAAGAAGCATCAAAGGAAGGGAATGTCTCTTTCTGTGTCTTAATGGTAAACACATGGGCACTTGAGCACATTTGCAGATTGCTCTTGCAGTAATTAAAGACACCTTTTCATGAAAATGGTTCTTAAAAGTTCAAAGAAATGAAGGAGGACAATGTGTAAAAGAGCACCTTGTAGGGCTCATCAGTTATTAGCATTTTTTTTCAAAGGTTCTGGTGTCCTCTCACATTGTCTGTCTCTTGTTAAGCAGGAATATTTTTATGAACACGGTAACTGAGGTTGTTTTTCCTTAACCAAAAAAAACAACAACCCAAGTGAATCTGTATATTCTAGATTCTACTCCTGTACTGCTGGTGCTTCAGCAATAAACAAGTCACATAATAGATCCTGAAACACCAATTAAGTCTTCCTTAAGAGTGTTAAACAAGAGAAGTCTGAGATGAACAGTACTCCAGGATATCATGTGGACTATAGTCCCTAAAAGAGAATGTCTTTTAGGTTCTTTTGTGATGAAAAATAATTGTGCTTTTAAACTAACCTTTAACATTCATTTACATCTATGTGTGCCATCGTGTCAAGGGTTAGAATAAGTCTGTGGTAAATTAAGGGATAGGGGAAAAAAAGACAAACTGTTTGCTAAGAGGCAGCCATTTCTTCCGAAGTGTTTGTGATGTCTGTGCTGTTGAGGATGGTTATTTGTAATTTTCCCATCCATTTAAGTGGGAAGAAATACATAGCATTATTTAGAGATGAACAAGAACAAAGATGCAGGTCTGTACTCTGAAGGTTTATTTTATTTTTTTAGGAGACTTTTGTCACTGGTAAAAAAAAGTGTGAGGAAACATTTTAGTGTGATACTCATTGATTAATTATTTTTTCACTGTAGATTTGAATTTAGGCAAAGTAATACTGCACATAATTTATAAAATTCTCCTTAAGTTTCTATAAGGTACTATAGGGAACAACACAAGATTGATGGCAACACAAGAAGATGGGAAGAAGATGCTCAGGCTAACATAAAACTTTCTGTATTCTTCAGGCCTCCACATGGTCTTCAGCTTTATTTTATTTGTATGGGATTTGAGGGTTGATTTTATGGGTACCATTGATCCCTCAAACCTTTTAGTGAGATTTATAGCTGTTTGTGCATGTATTCTTCAATCTCTTGACAACGGGTGAGATTTTTGTGGCAGCTTTACATACATCATAATTTATTTTATTGTCCTAGTCTTTCCACATCTTAAAATTACTGTTATTATTGCATATTTTGAAGGGCTGAAATACTGTTTTCTGGTTTTTCCCCTGTTCTGTGGAGATTAAGTAGACTATCTTGGTTTCAGGTCAGATAGCATGTCACTGGGACAGCAAAATGACTGTAAGCATTCATCCCCCATGGATGAAATACCAACCTGCAGCATTTGTGTCTCTCACCTTGAGAAAACCACTACTGAGATCTTTGTAGATGTGCTTTAAAGCTGGGCATAATCCAGTGGCGGATGAAATGCGGAGCTGTACAAATCAGTGACATTTAACCCCACCACACGTCAGTCCAGCTGGTAAGAGAAATTCATAAGGACTGTTTCCAGCCCATTTTCCTGGTTAGCACTCCTAATCACACACCTCCTGTGTGATTTCTGTGCAGGTGTACACACTTGTGCAAACAGACTTTATTCTATATTCAAATTTTCTTGTTCAAGTAAACTTTTAAAGCACCTGAATTTCATTTCACACTTCTCTTAAGAACAGTTGTTATTTCTGGAGAGAGAGTAGTCACCTTTCCCTTTGCCTTTCATCCTTTCTCTTCTTATTTGTATGAAGAAATTCTATCACTCAGTTGTGACATTTCAGTACTGGACACTACACCCATTTTAACTGAAAGCATATTCTTCTGAAATAAAACCTAGCTATACTTGTCAGCAGATACACTCTATAACTCCATAAAAAGGACTGAATGATAAAAATAGTAAAAGATATGAAGCGTTTAGGTGTTTCTGAAATCTACCCTTAAAAAGAGCAAGAGCCAGCAATCCCTTGTGCCAAGCTCTTTTATCTCTTGCAGAGCTATTTCTTATTTACTGTTATGCTTAACAATTCCATTTCACAGTGTGCTTTAGCTTCCCAACAACAGAAAAAAAAATTACTTAAGAAAAAACAACTTGCAAATCCAAGACCAGGCGTCTGTTTCTGCACAGTTCTAAATGAAGCCTTACCATTTCTTAACTAATGAGAATCTTTTCCATGTGGAATAAATCCTTAGTTCTTAGCAGCATTAGTAATGCTTAAAAAAAAAAGTATTTAAAATGGTTCAGTTGCCAACTGCCTTTGACTGTCTCAATAAGACATTGAAAGAGACCTTCTGCTCTAAATTAATAAGGCCAATCACAGCCACACAAAGCCCAGAATGACCGATCATTCTTCTGGTGTCCTCGCTATCTTTACTGAGGTCAGATAAATCACTTTCGAGCTGTTAAATCAATGATCATAAATTAGAGCCCTGTTTTTACAGCACCTTGTGGGAAATTCTCATGGTTAAATTAATCTAACAGCTGCAGCAATGAGCACCTCCCACAAGATCATGTCAAAAGTTCTCCCCCCATACACCACCTTTTTTTAAAAAGGGGAAAAAGGACTGAATTATTTGTTTTTACCTAGCACACAAAATGGAATCCCTCTGTCTATCCCTGCTAATTCGTGTTTCAATTGTACCCAGCTGTTTAAATTGCACTGTGCAGAGATTGCCTTGATCCCCAGGTGCTGGTACTCCATCTGTGCTGCTCTGAGAGACTATTTACAGCCGAGGTTAGGCCAGTGATTGCTGGGATGGAAAACTCATTTCTCAGCCTGGCTTTTATTTACACTCTTATTAAAGATCCTTTCACTCATGTTGGAATGGCAGCTAGTGGCTGCAGTAAGCGCTTGGCATTGAGCCAAGGAGCGAAATTACCATGTCGATGAAAGATAGCCTGCTTCCATTTTAACCTTTCACTGTTCCCCCCTTTCCGTCTATATTTGCATGAAGAAGGATGATTATTGAAAGAGATAGGGGGACAAAGGGATGAGAGAATCCTTGTCAACTAAGCTTTTCAAGGGATAAACCAATGGTTTGTGACCAATTTTGAAAAATCTTTACTGCCTTATTAATTTCCTACTCCTTTCCCTTAATTGCTATTAGAGTTTATTTTCACATGAAGCAACAGAGCTGCTCGTGCTCTGCTCGCATCCTTCCCCCACTGCTACCCCTGTGAACATGACCCTAGGTATGTCTGCAGCGTTGAGGTTTCTACTTCATCCCCAATGCAGGTCACACAGAGCCACAGCAACACCCTCAAAGCATTTTTCTCCTACAAATATGTCTCTTGGAAATGAATCACCTCCTTGGGAGCAAGCAGCTCGTTGCACACAGCACGTTATGTTACTGGGGAGGGCAAGGGGAGAGTGTCTGGGGGAGGCTGGTGGGCAATCATCACACTGTGGCCCTAGATGCATTCAAAAAACCTATAACTATTTCTCCAGAAACCTCAGCACATTTGTTTTTAAGAGCAACACCAGACTGGTGAAAAGCAACACAATCCACCTCAGCTGTTGCAAGACAACAACCAACATTGTTAAGTGCCAACTATAGCCCAGTACAACAAGGAGGAGACCCCCAAAACCTCAAGTTTCTCTGCCAAGCTCTATTTGTGAGGCAGCCCATGACCTGAAATGCAGCAACTGTGCTGGTTCTTGACTGCAGGCAAAACCATGCTTTTCTCTCTTTGCCTGCTTCCAGAGCAGAAAGAGATGAGTTGTTCTATTTTCCATTTTCCTGAGTGGAGGAGCAGTGACTCTGCTGGGAGGTTTACAGGGGTTGGTGTTCATGCTCTTGAGCCTTGTTTTGGGTGTGTGCAAATAGAAGCATTCATCTCCTAGGAGGAAAGGAAAAGGAAAAGGAAAAGGAAAAGGAAAAGGAAAAGGAAAAGGAAAAGGAAAAGGAAAAGGAAAAGGAAAAGGAAAAGGAAAAGGAAAAGGAAAAGGAAAAGATGCCCATTTTCTAATTGACTGAGTACTCAGGTCCCTGGCTACTAACTTTCCTAATGAAGCCAGCACCAGGGAAACCTTACAGGAGCAGTAGCAGAAAAGAATGACTGGGTGATTTTATAGAACAATAAATTTTTTTTTTTTTTTTTTTTGGCACTAAACAGATATTCCCTAAAACACCTTTCTTACAAAAATATAACCACAGTAAGATTTACTATCTCAGCATTGTGTTTTATATTTTTCCCATTCACAGAATACTTATGCGTTCAAACTGAGTTTGAAAGTTGTGTTTTGATTCTTGTCTGTTTTATTTAAACTCCTATGCTGGTGCTCAAGCAGAGAAGGAGTAAGAATGATTTTCCAGATCTTTTAATATATTCTAAATTCCCAGATGTGAAATTCAATTGCATGAGTGCTGGCAAAAAACAAACTTTAAGAGGGGCCGCAAAGACCAGCAAAGTAAATTTATTTTTTTAATTGGGAGCATAGTGAACACAATCCTCAGAAAATGCAGCATAAGAATTTTGTATTAGGAGCTTGTTCGTGGAGTACCTTGATCTCAGCTAGATGAGATGCAGTTGACATTTGGCAGACAAAGCTCTAGGGAAACCTGGTGGATGGTAAGAAATAAGACATTTGGTGCAATTAGCTGTGGTACCAACCCAGGAATGAAAGTAAACAGGCACAACATGGGGATGAGAGGATTTTCCAGAATTAAGGCCTAAACAGCTCATGGCTGCAGGAATCCCCTGCTCTTTCTACATTCTTTGGCAATTCCCTCTTTAAATAACTGGTTTGTCTGCTTCTAGATCCTGGATAACTGCAACTGGGTTTGGCTTCTCCCTGTCTGCTCTTGCCCATCCCAGTATGTGCTGTGATACTGCACTGTTCCCTGGATCAGCTGCCTCAGCCCACATCTGCCACAAAGGGCTGCAGGATTAAAAATTAAACTAATACACATTTAAGAGCTCTGGATGGGCAGGGTCAATCTAAATTCTGAACAGACTGAAATGACTGCAGGGCTGTCAGCTTTTATATCCTTGAGCTTTATTGAATATTATGCTGGGCAGAGAAATGGTCTCTATTTAGGAACAATTCATGCTATTTCATAAAGCGACTCCCTAGTCATTTGTCTTCCACAGCAACTCTCATGGGAAAGCAGGATCTTTCCTTGTAGTTTTACTCATAGATATCTTGCAGAATTTCCATATCCTTAAGTCTTAACTTTTTAAAGCAAAAATAGCAAAATTTCAGGTTTCTTTGCTTAGTCTCCAAAAAGTTGTAGCACTTACAGAAATACACGATGACTATCATAGGAGAAGCTAAATGCTCTGTCTGAGCTTGTGTGACAACCTTTGGTTTTCCCAGACAGCCCTTAATTTGCCAAGGAGGAGTAGTTTTCCTGGAGAATAACTGAGCCAAAGAACCTGGGCAACAATGGTGCAAAAAGTCGAGCCTTCTAAAACCAACTTAAAAACCATTAAAGTTTCCCCTTTCAAACTGGAGAATTAAAATATTACAGGCACGTAAGTTTTAATTTAGAGGTAATGAGCAATGTTAGGATAATGAAGAAACCATTTCCCCTTCTTTGAGTCTTCCCTTTATCTACCAGCATTCCTGCATTGCTGGAGATGCTCTCACTGTCAGCACCTGCAGGAAGCAAGTGGTGGGAGGAGTGGCCAGGGACTCAGTGTCTCATCTCAAACAGCAGTTAACTACTCCAAAATGTTTTAAATCTGAGAGGGGCACAGTAAGGAGAGGAAAAGAAGGAAAAATACTACCCCATAGCATAAATAAAGCTGGAAGATGCTCTGCTGGAATTGTCTGTTGGGAAAGTTCTTGAATTACCACAGACAAGCAGAACACCCAACCAACAGACATGGAAATCCAGGGATGGCCGAGAAGCTCATGGGAAACACCAAACCATTACAGCTGTTTGTGTGCTGTCTTGACAGAGGAACACTGTAAGGGATTGATTTCTGTCACTGAAGGGAATAAATGCTTGTGGTCAAGATGAGGGATACTTTGACTCCTTAAGAGGCCAAAAAACTATGCACTAAAACACATAAAAATAATTCTATTATTGGGTGGCCTCAAATTCATGCAGGTTCAGAGATCTTACTTTTCTACACATCTAAATAATCAGTCTTAAATTTGCTACAGTAAAGATCTAATTATTTTGTCTGCTGCAGCTACCTCCCTCTCCCCTTAACATTTTGTGGCAGAGTGTCATGGACTATTGCTACAGCTTCAAATTTATGATTAATTACTCTTAAATTATTAAGAATCTCTTTATCTACCTGTAGACACATTTTGTCTACCTTCATCAAACTCCTCTGTAACAATTTCACCCTCAAAACACCATTTCCCCTGAAATTATTTTAACATCCCCAATAAATTATGGCATCCTTTGTTTTTCAAAGTGGAGGATTTTTCAAAAAAAACCTTCATCCTTCCTCCTAACAAGAACAGGATGTGCAAAAACCTTGATTTATATAAGCCTTCCTGAAAAGCATGAGAGAAGCTCTGGAATCAGTAAAAGCCACTGTGTGAAAGTATAAAGTCAACCCACTGTGAAAGTACATTGCTCTACCAGGATACATTAAGAAGACAAAATTTCAGGCCTCAGTTTACAGAAACTGTACAAAATACAATGAATTACTGGGATTGTTCCCTTATGTCACTTTAGTTAACTGGGCACATTCACTAGGATACATGAATGGATTATTTGGCAAAGCACTATCTTATTGCCTACAGGAATTACAGAAGCCGATGTCCAAATTTTAGGAGTTGTATCGATCACCTAAAAAAATTTAAAATAAGAAGCCTCACTTGATCTACAACCTTATAGAATTTAGGGCATAGGAAATGCAAAGCATGATGTGGAATAAGGTCCTTTAGGTTCAGTTGGTGTGCAACAGTTCCCTGTCACTGCATGCTACCAACACTTATTATTCAGCTGACACCAGCAAGCCAGGCAAAGCTGTGCTGAAGTTGTATTTGCACAGCAATTTTAAACTTGACACTGAGGTCACACTGCAGTAATAAACTGTAGGACTTAAGGGGAGAGCAGTGAAGCAAGAGTGAAAGAAACTAACACGTTAACTCTCTCTGCGCTCTCCATTGTGCTCAGTGGATACAACGGGCAGGGGCAGCACTTAAAAAACCGCAGTAGCACTAGGACAGATGTTTTTGGTGCTCATGAGGTGAAATAGGAAGCAGGAGAACCACTTGTGCTGCAATGCAGTATTTCAAAATCTAACGAGTAGGTACATGCCCAGCTTGCATTCTCCTGCTGGCAGCTCAGGTGGGCACTGTCCGTAGCTGCGCTGGTACAGGGCAAGGCCGGTGTCGGTTCCTGCACCTTCAGTAGCTGCAAAAGCACCTCTGGTTACTAAATAACCGTGAGAGCTTGTTTCAGTGGAACCTGTGAATTCACCCTTACTCAAACACAAACACAGAGCAGAATTCAGAAGACAGTGGTTCCTAAGGAACTGAGGATGAGGGAAGACTTACTCCAACTGTATTGTCATTTCCAAAATTACATCCAATGCCTCTGAGACTGGTACTGGATCACTTTGCATAGCTCTTCACTGAGTCAGAACATGGCAACTGGCAGTCTGCGTGATGAATCATGATCTCATGGCAGCACAAAGCTCTCACAGCTACCCTACAGCTGAACTCTTCCGGATCAACCCATCCATTAATGCACCTCAAAGGAATTTACTTCACTAGCTCAAGAATCAGACCTTTTGTCAGTGAATCATCAGTTCCATTGTAAAGCAGAGTGTGCTACTTGTCCACACTGTACAATTAGTAATACGCATAAGGAGACTCAGGGAATGTTCATGACAAATGCAGAATAAAAATGATCATACATCCAGATGGATTATATAATATATAATTTAAAATTTTATTTTAAAACTTTGCACATACACTTCTTCAGTATCCTCCCTCTTTTGTTCATTGCACTGAAAAGTTTCAAAAAACACAAAATATATCCCTTTACTAAACATTTTTTTTCTTAGGTTACAAAAAGATTAACATTTCACAGTCACAAAGCAGAAGTACATTGGTCCAGAACATCTTCCTCCAGCAGGTCCTCCTTTCTCCAGGACATATAAACCCTAGACAGTTGTACAGATCTCAAGTTATTAAGATTAAGTGCCCCTTGAAGGAAAGATAAATGTGGCAGGTATTAAAAAATCAGAATTAGACACCTATGAAAGAATACCAGCAGCAATGGAATAAAAAAAAAAAAAAAAAGCATGGAGGTGGAGAGGTGGAGAAAGGCATCCTTCAAGTACATCACAGATAGAAGTACAGCAGCACAGTTACAGCATCGTTTGGTCACTCTCTCTATGACAGCCACATCACTGAGTCTTCATCTAAGACACATGGAGGAAAACTACTTACATACCTAAAATGTCCGGGAGGAAAAACAGTTCCACAGAGTTTGCCATTCATGTTTGATAGAAAATTGCTGAAAGTATTAGTACATAAAATGTAAAATAAAAGGAAAACACCAAGGTTGGAAGAAACACAGCAGATTTGCTCGAAGCATGTAGTGTTCTTTAAAAACCTAGCAGAAGTTCAGAGCCAAAATCTGCCCAAACATCAAGAGCAGTTCCTCAGAAACATCCTGGAGGGACAGTTGACAGTACCTCACAAACAATATGTTGTCATATTTCAATGTAGAAGTAACTGCAAATGGAAATCCACTGAGATTCTGACCACTTTTCCTTTATTAGCCCTGTTGTTTTTTAGAATTTATTAAAAAAAATTCTCTCTCCAGTGTGAGGCCACTGAACAGCAACCCTCTCAGACAATACACTTTCGTGTTCATGAAGGAAGCATTATTGTCTTAATGCACCAAAAGATGGTTGTGTGCCTTACATAATCAGGTGTAAATTAAATTTCTAACCACCTTCTTCATCAACTTAAATAAAGAAAATTTTAGGCTGTAGTGCAAGAGAAAAATATCTGAAGTGGCTGTTCTACTTTCTGCAACAATATTTCTGGGAGAATGGTAAAAGCCTCTTGGTTTTGAGTTTCTAGAAAAGAAAACAGTGTTACGCTGCAGTTCACTGGAACTCCTCTACTGGTGCCTTTCCTTGCCATTGTCCAAGGAAGGACAAGAATTTTCCCAGCTTTCCAAGCAGTGCCTGTGCACTGGGATACTGGGATACAAAGGATACTGTGTGCAATAGCAATATGAACACAGATCTAACTCAGGGCTGAGGCTCCTTGCTGCTGAGGCTGTAGCAGTTTTGGATACTAAGGGAACTTGACCGCCAAAAGCCAGAGTACTGCTGGCATCAGGCAGTAACTAAGATGACATGCCAGGAATCTAAAATTTGGACTTGGTGCCTAACTTGCTCCAGTTTGAGGACACAAGACGTCTGCTCCTAACTCAGGAGCTTCACTGAGCCCTAGTGCAGCTGCAAGTCTGAACATGGCCGTACCCATCCTGCACCCATCTGAAAAATGGCACCGTGCACCAAGGAATCCTCCCTGCCACCAGTGTTTTGTAAAGCTGTGCAATGCAGTCATTCAGCCTTTAAAGAGAGTTGGAAGTGCTTTTAATTATTCTTGCTTCTCACATAGTATCTCCCCAATAAATGACTCCTGCCTGCTGTTTGTGTGAGCCTTAGGTGTGTATATGTATTTATACCATGCCCTGAAGCAGAGCACAACCCCAGGTGTGCAAGAATTTCCTACTGAAAGCAGGTAAAAGTGAAAGCCCAAGTACTAATGCATGGATCAGAGATGTGCCAGACACTCCAGAGAGGCAAGCACCTAAATGTGGAACAAAAAAAGCAAAGCAAAAAGTGTCACAGCACAGTTTCAGTCACATAAATCTGAGTATAAAACATTTTACTAAAGTTCTCAGAATTCATTAATTGATGCTAATTGATACTAATTGTTGAAACTGTATTTCTGCCCTTTCTGGGAGAGGGGCTGACAGTGAACTTAACTCAACCTGGGCCCAGCTGCTGCAGAGAAACTCCTGACTAATGCCAGTGCCTCAGATGAACAACAAACACTGTGCAGGCTGATTCACCAGCCCAACAGATTATGCTCTGAGAAAGTAACCTGCCACTTTGCTCCCACCAAGCCATGCAGTCTGCTAACCCATCTCTTCAGGGGTAAATTTAAAAACACCCCTGAATAAGAAGGTGCCTTTTCCATTGCCTTGAAGTTTCACTTTCAAATTTTGGCAAATGCTGCACTGGAAATCTACTTCCACCACATTGCACTCAGTGGTTTTATAGCGACTGGTATGTGTGTTGACACCATGCTACCAAACGAAGACCAACAGTGCACAAGCACTGAAATATTTGACTTGGGCTTGTAGTTGGTACCAGCAAGCACCAGCATCTTTGCTGTTCAGATGATTTCATCAGATTTGCCATCACTAATTTCTTTGCCAAAGAGGATCTGAATTGCTAGAGGACTATACAACTGCATTTGCAAAGAGACAACAAGAGTTACATAGAGCATGAAAAGCACGTTTACAAGTTTATTAGGCCAAAAAAAAAAAGAATAGTGCAAGAGAGGATCTCTTGCTTAAACTTTAAAACATATGAAGGGCCATGTGAAAAATATTCCAGACTCCAAGCCTCTCTTTTCACCCAGATGCACATAGAAAAGGAGGTAAAAAGAAAAAAAAAAATAAGGAAAGAAAGCATGAACATACGTAATCATATATGCCATTGATTTATACTGAAGCTCTAGAATATAAAACATCCACATTCTGTACAGCTTTATCACATGAGGCACTAGGGAACTCATGGAACAGTTTCCAGGCTAAAATCACGCAGCTTGTTGCAATGTTTGAGCTGTTCCACTCTCCACATTGCCTGCTTTCATCCTGAAACTTTTCTGGGTCTAGAGATTTGGAGCAAGAATAGTTTAAATCCACTAAACTGTACTTCCAGATGCAGACAAATACAGCATCTGGGCAGCTGCACCACACTTGGGCTGCGCCGTGTTTACACAGCACATCATAAATTACAGAACTGGCAAGCTCGGGGCCACGCCTGTTTGGGAGAAAGTCTGCAAAGGGCACAGCATCTCTGTCTCTTCTGGAAAGGACACAACGTTTGTGAGCTTCCTAGTCAGTGGCCTACAATGATGTCAGCTCCCTCTCTTTTTTCTTATTGAAGAAGTACAAACCAGATGAACAGCTCCGCACCAATGTGGTCTGGGCACAAATGAGGTGGATGTTGGCTCCCCAGCCAATATACCTCCTGCCTGTGTGCTAGATCTTTCTGATTTTGTTTGCTCTTGAACTCCTGACAATGAAGTAAGAGAGCTACCTGCATGGACTAAGCAGCCAGGTTACACTGCAGACTTGCTCATTTGTTTTTCTCCTGGACTACTGCTTTCATGCCAATAGTGTTTTAAACAAATTTTCTTTATTTAAATTGATTTATCACTGCTAAGAAAACAGCTGCTGAAGCAAGCCAAGGGCTTGTATCTATCACAGTCATCTTGTGATCCTTGAGTACAATTCTCAATGCCAAGAGGATAAAGTTTGAAGCTGTCCCTTTGTGATCACTGAAGTCAAGCAGGTGAGGTAAAAATAAATGAGGCAGGAAGAACTGAACCATCTTTGAAATAGATCACTATCTGGGTATCCAAATTGCTAATGAGAACAATACCACTACTTCAAGTAAAAGTCCAACTGCAAATACACTCAGGAGCCCAAACAAACTTACTAAATCTCAACTAATGGGAAAATTTTACGGTCAGAGATCCTTTCAACAGGATAAAGCAGGCAGAACCATTCAATGAATGTAAATCTCTGATCCCAAAGAAACCATGGCCTCCAGGTAAACATCACATAAAGCTGAGTTTGCATGCTCTGTATAATCATGGCATCCACACAACAAGAAATCTTGACAACTAATTCCTCACACCAGGATGAATTCTGCCATACAGGACTGTGACCTATTTCTCCTGGACAACTTTGCAGGTGACTGTTTTAGCTGCAGTAAACAGGCATAGTCACACTGAAACCCATTTCAGTTTTCCTACTAAAATACAGGAGGTATAGTCTACTGAAGAAGAGACGAGAGGAAAATAGGGGTTCAAAGGATTACATAAGTTTGAAGTTGTCCATAGATAAGTCATGAATACAACTTTCTGAAAGAAGAAAACTCTTGAGTCTCATATATGTATATCTATATTCTTAAATGAGATGTGACCCAAGTCCCCTTCTGAATATTTGGGGGTAGATTTCAGGAGCCTCCTTGGCTTCTGACACCTACTTTCACAACTGAAATGGCTCTTCCAAGCTACATGGTAAACTGAGAAAAAAATTAATTCCCCACCCCACCTAGAGGGATGACAGAATCCATAATATGCTAGCAGCATTTAAATCCCATTCCTGTTAAGCACCAAAACCATTTCTGCAGGGAAATTGGAGTCTTAAGGGTTATTTTTAAACATATACTGTATATGTGCAGAGCCCTACCTCTTGGGCAGAAAAATACCCCTCCAGCATTAGTTTTGACTAGATTACATCAATTGGAAGCGTCCTGGTCAGACCACCAAAAACCTATTGTCTCTTACAGGCCCTTCCCACAAAGATCGCCATCCTGTAACCACTCCTGGTGCTCCTCTCACGACTGTTTGTTGCCGTGTATCAAAGGGATGACGTAGACAGAGATGTCGTCTCCAGAACCCAGCCTGTCGTTGGATATCCGCCAGCCCCGGTCCTTCAGCACTCCCCTGGCTCGCATCACCAGGTCCTGCGCCGCCAGTGTGTACCTGTGGAAAAGGCACAGTTTTGAGGAGGGCTGTCTCCATGAGAAAAGTGGGGTTTTGACAGCCTGCTGCCTGCCAGATTTAATGTTGTGACCTACCAAGACATGCTTCCCAGTGTTTTAGAAGCAGGCAGGAGAAACACAAACTATGGCATATGCACAAAGCAACTCCTTCCAGTTCAGTGACAGTTCCTGAATAAGAATGTAAAGCTATTTGACAGACACCACCTGGTCAAAAGTCACTGGCCATTCTAAGTGCCTGGCTTCACCGATCTTCAGAAAAATATTAAACACAAGTATTATATTTGCCGTAACAAATTGGCTTTCTAGTAGGAGTCTGAAAAATAGAGGACCCGAAATAACACTACTTGTTGAAAACTACACTCTTGTTCACTGGCATGCCTGAAGGTAAACATGGCTCAACTATTTCAGAAATGAACTGCAACAAAGAAAGTAATTTGATAGCAAGTAATAGAGTATAAAAAATAAAATGCAAATTTCACTTTAAGACTAACTTGTCTGTTTTTCTCGACCTTAGGAACAACTTTTTAATCTTTTTTATTCTTAAACTGTAAAAGAAAACTTACAGTTAATGTGATCAGATTAACAGAGTCCCACAGTTCTTTCACATTTATGAGTTCAGTGAACAATGCATGAATGTGAGTGGTCAAGTGCTTCATTTAGTGAAATACCAAGTTTCACGTTGCTTCAAAACTCCCAGCCTGTGCTAGGCTGAGTGGCATTGGATTTACGGGAGTTATTTTTCTGTCTTGAAAAACTACCACATGCTGCTTGGGGGCAGAAGGGTGTCAGAGTCCAAAACATAGACAGTGTGCTGTCATGTTTTCCCTTACTGCTTTACCTTCTGTTACTACATCAACACATCTGTGTACTCACTTAGAAGTTTCCTCTGAAAGAAATCTCATTATGGGTGAACAGTTACTGTCATATGTTTTCCAACACCTGGCCAAGAGGTTTTAAATTCCATTGGGTGGAGGAAAGCTTTTCTATGATTTGATAATTAAAATTAACTGAACAGTTAAAATACTGACAATGGAAAAAACACCAATCTGCATGGTCTTTATTAAAAGTGTAAGCATCAACCTTCAGCATGATGCAGGGCTCTATGAAGCCACACACACAGGCCTCCAGAACTAAAGTATATCTCTGTTTCCAAAACCAGAAAGGACAAGAAGGGTGTGCATTTCAATACCCCCTTTTCTAGGGAGGATCCTTGAACAGAAATTATCTGCCCAGATCTCATTTGTAGAAAGGGAAAGAACAGTATCTCTGTTGATCATAAGCACTGTGTGTGTATTTAGGTTTATCAGTTACCCAGGACTCTTCTAACCTTAGAACTTTTCACCATAGAATTCCTTATTAAGTTGCAATTTCTGTCATAGAAACTTTATTCAGTCTCTGGGGATAAAAGAAGGAAAAAAAACCCAGTTAGGTTCTGTGCCTAGAGTTCTGATGCCTTTAACTCAGAGCATTCTGCTGAATCAAGAGTAGAGATATTTGCTCTACTAGAAAGATTTCTTCAATGCAAATGAACCAATACTTGACTACTCAAAAAGTTTGATGCCAAATTCAAGTAATGTTGCACAGTTGCAATGCACTTACTGTTCCTAATGGTACTGGGTGATAAACTTTCCAGGCTTCACCAGTTTTGACAAATTATTTACTTTAGCAGTAAGAGTAGGGCCCAAAGATGTGAAATCTAACACACAAACTTGCATATACACATGCACTGTCCACATGTTCTGAGATCAGTCTGTGCCACAACCTCGAGCTAGAACATCAGGATGTAACAAGAAGCACCGCCCTTACTGCCCTAATGCAACACGAAATCATGTTTTCTAAGGGGAAAAAACCCAAACATACATACATGAACTCCTCAGTTCTCAAATCAGATGCAGGACTAAGGAACAAAAGGACTCCACGTGGCAAGCAAGGAACTGAAGTATTTATTCACAGCGTGTCTGATGCTGAGTGAATTTTGGCAAGAACATTATTTCCCAAGGATTTCTCAGCTATTGTCAGAATTTATGAAAGAAACGCCCATCATTCTGCAAGAAAATTTTGCCTTCCTGCTTTTTCTAATTAACAAGGACTCTCCACATCTAAGGAGTACAAAGGAATGAGTATTGCTTTTGATTGTACTTGGCTTTTGCTGCTGAATGTTTGGAGAGGGGAAGATAAAAAAAAAAAGGAATTTTAATAAACAAGAAATTCTCTTGTAGACAAACTGTGAAATACTCAAGAAAACCAGCATAATGAAGCAACGAAAAAGGAGCAGGTGAAGGCAGTAGTGAAGTAACGTATTCCTCTCCTGTGTAGAGCTGAATTGAAGCAATGCTGTTCAACTTGGCACCAGAAGAGATAGTGTGAGTCACTTGTACCTGGAGATGAATAGCAGCAGCAGTCCATTACTGAATGTTTTATTCTCCAGTGCTGTGAAATTGGGATTCAGCTGTTGAGACAGCATTAGAGAACTGCTGAAGTAGTTTGAAAGTATCCACTTCCTCCTAATGAATAGCCTTGCTGAAATACAACTTTTGTATTTTAAGAATAAATACAAGGAGGTTTTTTCTTATGCCAAAGCTTTCTGTATTGATCAATGAAGTACGGAAGGAGAAATGGTGACAGTGGGGGAATCATGCTGCTGTCTGAGCAGCTTCTTATCTCCTCACACCCAGCAGAGGTGAAGGAGCTCCTCAGCATCCTCATAAATCCCTAGTGAGCATGAGGGGGAAAATGAGGGGACAAGAAATGACAAAAGGAGGTATGAGAAACAGAAGATTCCCAAGGTCAGGGGGTAAACATGCATACATGCAGCTGAAGGAAGTTGGCAGAGTTATACCTCTTTAAAGGGCTGATGTATGGACAGCAGCAGTGGCCCTGCCACCTGTCCTTTGCTAGGAGCCCCTACAAACATTATATGTTTGTCTGCCACAGTACCCATAAGAAATGAGCTGGCTAAGAAATCCAGCTCCATCCCAGCCTCTTCACTCCATCATAGCCCTCACAAAGGAACTGTTCTGTAAGCAAGTCTGTTCCCAAATGCCCTGAGGCTGTGCCTGCATGGCTGGATGAAGAGAGACCTGAGGACTTTGCTCTCCCTGTACTTGGAGACATTCAGGCACATGCTATGTTTGACAGAATTCGGTGATGTTTCTTATGTGGGCAACAAATACAGTAAATATCACCACGAGAGAGTCCCAAGAGCATTGCTGAGGGCTGTAAGCTCTTACCCATCAGGCTATAAAGTGACTTCTAATTCAAATGGGAGGGATATTGTTCCCACAAGGAGCTAATTATGCAACAGATAAGTACTCTGTAGCTCTAAAATCCTCTCTAGTTGTTTTTTTTTTTTTCCTCTCTCTTTTCTTTTCTAACATACTGCTGCCAGGGAATAAGTAGGCTATTGGGTCAGGCGAATCCAGGGGCTGCTCCACAGGTTGGTTCTCCTGAAGACCACAGCATTGCCAAACCCAGGGTGCAAGTCTCTTACATTCTGACAAGTTTTCTACATCCCTAGAGATACTACATTTTCAGCTGATCACCTCACCACAGATTATGTCACTGCACCCATCACAGAACCTGACATTTTCTGGGATAACATTTCCTTTAAACATAACATTTATGATATGGCAAAGGAGATTTTTCTGTCACTGACTAGTGAGAGGAATGAATGCAGCTGCACAGCTTGAGCTGGAATGCTACTGTAAATTCATTAGTTATACCTCATTTAGAGCACTGTGAAATAATTACATAAAACCTCTCACACAGTACTTTAAAACCTTTAAGTATTCTTTACAGCCAAGCAGCAAGAGCAATTCCACAAAGGCAATTTTCATAAATATCATTGTAAACTATATCAGGGACTGCTCTAATTACATTTTGCATGCTGGCATGAGAAATGTCTTGCCATCACTATTTGTAAGCCTCTAAACGATCTGGCACAAAGTTGCTGAAAAGAACAAATTTATTTACAATTCAGAGGCCCATTCAATGACCAGTAGGTCAAACACCAATAAATGTGTTTTTTCTAAGTTATAAACAGGAAGCTCAGCTCTATAATATGTGGTTCTCATGTTGGCACAAAGAGTGACTAATTCTGCACAATTACTAAACCAGTATGAGAAATCTAATCAAAACAAAGAAAATACAATTTTCCTTTAGTGTCTCTCATTGCTCTGAGTATTCTATAATGGATGAAAAATTACTCACCTAACAAGTGAAAAAGCTTGAAGAATCCTGCTTCCTACTGCAGCAATCATGGTGGCCATCACCATCAGCTTAGTAAAGACCAAAAGGAACAAGACAGACACAACACACTCTGACTGCATTTACAACAGATGGGACTGGTGAGGGTGGAAGGCAGGAGCAAGCTTTCCCAATTACTACATGAGAATGGAGACAGAGCAGGACAGAGGTATTGCATGTTACCAGGTGCCTTTCAAAGAATCTCAAGGGTGCAGGAATGAGAACAAAAGCACCATAGCATTTCTGAATAGTGTTAGGGAATAACTAAAAGTCATCTGGATGGGTCATCTCCTCCTAGCTTAAATTAATGGCATGTCTGCATAGCACACTGCCAGATGCCCTGGAAGTGCCCTTAGCTGATCCTGTCTGATCTCCTCCCAGGGAGAGGGCAGACACAGCTGCATGTCTTGCTGAATAGAGATGGCCTGAGACTGCCATTCATACCACATCTTATCTTTGGCATAAGGAGATGGGCAAAGTCAAAATATTGTAGTTGCAGCTTCATTATAATCATCAATCACCCATTCTCTCGATGATTGCAGCAAAACCTCTTTTTGCATTCCGTATTTATTTGTGTCGGGACAAGAAAATACTGTTATTGAGTTATTTTGAAGGTGTTCTCTCTTTAAAATCCAAGTCACTCTCTAGGTATCCATACCCAGTTATCTTTTTTGTTGATGAACAGGGCTGACCCTGTGAAGATGACCACTTAGAAATATGTGGAACAGCAAGCATTTTGAGAAGGGTCTCAGCTATTTCTGAAACTCCACTTTACATAGATCAGCTGGGGATGTGTAAAATCTCTCTTCCCCACTCTCAGCCCAGGGTGAGGGCAGAACACAGTGGGAGATGGCCCTAAATTCACCAGCAACACACACTTTCCTTCCTGAACAGTCCCTAAGAACAAATAAAGCTCTTTCCACTTTCACAGTCCCATTTACAAGCAAGAGACTTCCGATCCCCTGCATAATGTTTTAATTCACAGTGACACTGAACTCAGTAGCAGACAAACCTAGGGACTCACTCAAGGCAGACAGCCTCTAGATGGTTGTTTGGGAACTTGTTTGTTTGCATGATAGCATGTTTTAAGGACAGAAACTAATAATCTAAGAAGTGATAACGATAGAAAAAATGAAGAGCATGAGGTAAATTAAAATGGTGAAACGATGCATGATCTAATTAAATGAAATAAAAGTCAGACTTTCCACCTATTTTGTCACCACACCTGTCCTGCAGCTGGTAGCACTGAGCATCCTCTATGGAAGGTGGGTTTAAAGGTCACACCATGACTAGGAATAAGTGGGAGCCACAGTGTGCAGTATTTATAAACAGAGTGAGAGAGAGAAGGAGATGTTGAGGATGTCCTGAGAAACAATCTTTAGTGTTAAGGGATTGTCCAGAGGAAGGACTTGTTGCCACGTTCTTCCCAGTCTCTTACAGTTTTCGCAGGACCTCATACAGCAAACAAAATGGATCCCATGCCAAGATACTGTGATCCCACACCTATTCCTTTGAAGGTGGGCATTTTTGAGTTACAACAGAGCCCCTGCTCCAACTGCTCACATTTGCTGTAGAGGCTCCATCCAACCTATAAAAATGTTCTCTTGTAAGTGTTGCATATTGCCCAAATGTTATTCATATCATACTTTCTACAAAAATATGTTACCAGAAAGTGTTCTTCTATGGAGAAGCTGGAAAATCAGGGATTAGCACGAACCTGTGGGGATCATCAGGGTCACAGTTTGGTAGAAAGTTAGTGACAGCTTCTGCCACTTCTTCATTTAACAGCACATCCCAGAGTCCATCAGTAGCTAGGATCAGAACATCATCTGGCCCATGCTCATACTGCAGAAGGTCATAGACTCGCACCTAAAAGAAAAAAACCCAAGAGACATTCATGAAGGAGGCGATTGTCAGACCTGTTTGGGAAACATTGCTGAGTTTGGCTGTGAGTTTATCAGGTTCGACCAGGGCACTGAAATAACCTCCTATGGCACTGGTGGAGTCTGTCTCCAATTCAGCCCTCCACACAGCAGCTCCTCCTGCTGCAGCTCCGTGTGGCTCAGGTGCTAACCCCAGACAGGATGGATGCAAGTGTTCTGAAACCAGGCTCTAAGGCACGGCACTGCCTGATGCCAGAAGCACTTGAAGCCTCCCCCACCCGGCAGCCTGGCTTCAGTGCATGAGGCTCCTCCCTATCATTGGCAGGACTAGTCATATGGAAGCTGAATAATTTATTTGATGAATTTTTGATATTTTCTAATAAAATATTCACAAATAATTGTTTTCACTATTTGTCCAGATCCATTTAAGTCTGCCAGATTGCATGTTTGGAAATGCCTGTGTGACAGCCAGCATTGCATTCACTTTTCTAAACCTGAGGCAGCTGCTGCACTCAAGAGTTTTGCCTGAGCAAGTGAGTGGTTCCATGAAATGCAGAAAAACTGCTCAGTCACATTTATCTGTAAGGCTTTCAGTAGCTACAGACCAATTCAGGATTTGCACAGAAGTGAACCTTATTTGTACTATTAAAATATCCATTGACTTCAACTCATCTGTCTGCAGCCCTAGTCAGGCTGATCACTGCTGGCACCTCTTAACACCCTGCCTTTTAAAACAACTTCCACCATCCCCTTCCCAGAGAGGCTGAGAGCGGCAGAGGCAGCCACGGTGGGGGTTGCTACAAAGCCAACAGCTGAGCCAGAATGCAAGCAAAGGCCATAGAAAGTGTTTTGAAGTAAGCCTTCAGTTTGGTGTAACTCCCCTTCCAGCACATGCTGCACTCCAGCTGAGAAATGCCTGCAATTCCCAGGTTGTGATGGGGAGCCATTAGGAAGCACCCACAGAGCACTTTAATTACCACAGCAACAACCACAGTTTGAAAGAACTGTAACAACCGCGGCAAGGCAGTCAGGAGGGAAGGATCACCTATACTGAAATTCAGAAACAGTGCACCTCATACTAACAGCAGTTAGTCAGGACAAGTACTTGGCATAACAAGAAAATATGAGCTGTTTTATTCTGCCTCATGGTGCACCCTCCCCTTAGGAGCCATGAAGCAGGCAGTGCATATAAAATGCCTGGACCTTTTAATGTAATTATGCTTTTATGGGACTTCAACAAGTACAAGAGGAAAAAAAAATATTTTAAAAAATCACCTAGATCTCATTGCTAATCCTTACCAGTTCACCTTTCACTCAAAAGCACAAGAAGGTCATTTGTAAAATGTAACCTTCACTTCATTATCTAAGGTAGCAGCTGAATAAGGACTTGGGAGAGGATTAAATTCAAGGCAAGATACTCTCTTCATTAGAGCATATCTGCTTATTCAGACTTGAGTGGGAATATAGAAAAGACACATATATGCAGCACAGCTCTCATCTCAAGCTTTTTGTACAGAAATCAGTAGCTGTCATAGTCCCTGTGTCCCAGAACTTAGTTCAGCTTTAACAGCCTACAGTTGCAAGTCAGAAATCATTGGGGTGTGGACGGTAAGTTGGCCAACACAACCATCAATATACAGCACATGTTGTAGTCAGATCTCTTGGGGACCAGCAAATACTTGAGAAAGCATCAGAGTTAATGCTCAGGGATGCACTCAGCACTAAGCCTCTGGTAGGGCTAACCAAGCTTCAAAGATCTGTGCTGGGAAAAACACATCCCAACTGAGGCAAGACACATTACAGCACAGGAGCCATTTTTGCAGCTTAGGTGGGGAAGAAGGTGGGAAAGCAAAACCATACATCACTGATTGGAATCCTCCTGAAAAGAACCATTTTGTCTGACTGAGGAGCAGCACTGGGATGCACGAGAAACTTTTCACAGCTACCTGCAGCCAGCCGATGGATCAAAATTCAAGAGGAGCATCAAGAAGAGATCACTTTACCAAGAATATGTTTTGTTTTAGGGGAACAGGAAAAAAAATACATTCACTGATTTATTGTGCAATCTAGGAAGAAGGGTACTTCCTAAAATGACAAGCTTTGTGAACTGGGCTCCTTCAGCAGAAAGGAATATGTTGAGAAGAAACTAGATGCCAAAAGAGATGGAGAGGACAGTAAGTTCTTAGGCCAGGAAAAGAGAGTGCCAAGGTTACAGGAGACAAGCTTGAGGCAACTGACATAAAATTGTTGCATATAAGGACCAGTTGGGCATGTAACAAAACATTCAATGAAATGCAGCTTTCTCTGCTTTCCAGTTGCCTTGAAGTCCTTTCTTTGTGTTTTGCTCTGGATTTCTTAAATACAGCTGTAGGTGCCCCTAATATGTTGCCAACAAAAGAGAGTTAGAGCTGTCCAGTCCATTGCAGGGTCAGGTCATGTTCACAGACTGCCTTGTCCGGGTGCAGAAAGTAATCAGCTCCCAACCCTTCATTTTTCTTGCCAGCACCTTTGTTCTAGTTCTTACTTGGGTCATTGAGGGTCTCTTGCAGTAGCACCCTGTGCCTTCAGCTGGACTTGGAGCAGTGTGACAACAGAGCCCAGAGACACACAGGCTGGGAAGCACCTACAGGGCACATTGAATGGAAGCTGAGCCCAGCAGGGCTCACTGAACACCCACTCCACACACATCCCACGCTGTGCAGCACCCACAGCACACTCCACATTGTACAAAAAAGGTGACAGAGTATGATATGCCACAGTTCTGAAGTATGAGGAGACATCCAGGGAATTACCTAAGTGTCTGCAACAGCTATGAACCACACAGCCCGTTAAATCTTATGTGACCAAAAGCAGCTCAATGATTGCAATGAAAATTACTATTTTGCTTTGTTTTTTTAAATTCCAGACTAAACCTTCCCAGTGACTGCCTCCCCCCTGTAGCTGCATTTCAGGAAAGTAAAGAGTGAGGTTTAAGGAAAGTTGTCTGTGACAGAGGTTTGTGCAAAGCTGCTTACACTGTAAAGCAGCATTGAAGAGCCCTGTTTCAGGTGACAGCTGGTCAGACCATGACTGGCAGTATAGAGGTTTCCTTAACTGGTGCAGCACCCTTGACAAATTTCCTAACAATGCCATCTTGAGTCTTCAGTCTTTTCCTTGTGAATTGCTTAGCTGGACATCTGTCCTGAGAGTGCCCTCACTCCACTCACTTGTGTCCTCAGCCTCCTATGCTGTCCTGAGAGCCTTCTCAACAACTCACTCCAGCTTACCAGCCCCTTCTGTGTGAAGAGTGAGTTTCCTACTCTTTAAATTAATCTCTCTGGAGTATCAGGGCAGCCCTGGAAAGAGCCAGGTTTGTCACCATTCTTATCCAATCTGTTCATGTCTTATTGATGTAAAGCAGCTGACCTGTTAACTAGTTGAACTTGATGTTAGCAACCAGAAAATGTAAAAGCTGTAAGGAACAAGGAGAGGAACCTCAGCAGCACAGCCAGCCATGAAGCCACAGCAATAAGCACTGGGTTACCCTTATATCCTACAGTTAACATGACTAGTACTTACAGATCTGCTGAGAGGTAACAGTGGATACACACCACTAGAGCCCACAGTCATACACGTCTTTCTGAACATGCATTATGCAGTTTGTCAAATTCTTCAATGAAGGTATTTGTTTCTCAAATTACATATTACCTACATGCAGTCAAGAGCACTGAGAAAACTGCTCTGGGCAAGCAACAAACAAACAGGTGGGCTGGTTTTTATTTACATTTCAAACAGATCTACCCACTGGACAGACCCTGCCTTTGGCTGTTGCAAAGGACCGCAGCAGCCCTGCGAAGGCGCTGTGCCTCGTTTGCCAGGTTTGTTTTTAAGAGGCAGCCAACGCGAGCCCCTGTGGCTGGAAAACCGCTCACAACAGAGTGACATGCGAGCCTGCAGCCACCTGAGGTGCTCCTCAGCAGCCAGCCTCGAGGGAATTACAGCTAAACAACAGCCTGCGTTCACTCGCCTGCACTATTGATCAGCCCAGCTACCTCAATAAATTAAGCCCTTTCTTAATTGTATTGTCCCTTTTATGCACAGTGTTACCCAGTGCAGCTTTTCCTGGCAAATGATGAGATCTTTCAATACCACTCTCCATGTAATTTATATGTAAATAATAAAAAGTGGGTCCCAACACTGCTCCCTGCAGCATTCACCAATTAATCTCCTTTTAGCTTTTTACTGCCACCCTTTGTTTCCTGCCCGTTAGCCAATTTCCATTAGACTGTGCCAACTTTCCACTTCGTCTGTAGCTTCATATCTTTTATATTGTGATATAAAAGTATATAGTTTACACTGCGATGCACAACAGTTTCTCAAACATTTTCTGAGGAATCAAAGTGCTCATGCAAGAGCGTCAACTGCATTTATTATTATTATTATTATTATTTTAATTCTCTTGTAGATATAACCTCAAGGACCTGAAGCCACTCAAGTGTGATATTTGCTTCCTGAAGCCACTTTGACCCCCTCTGATCCCATACTCTCTATGTATTCGCATTACTTGCTCCTTTTGATGGCATAATTCCTGAGGATTTCTTCAGAAGGCAGATGTGAATCTAAAATGGTCTCTTCCTCAACATATTTGTAGAGTTACTGGAAAGATTTTACTAACACTATGGAACAATGAAAATTCTTCTACATTATCACCTTATCATTTGCTCTGGTGGCTGGCTTTGGGTTCCTTGTTGGCAAGGGCCAAATGCTGCTATCAGAGCCACATCTAGCTGAGCTGCCATTCAAAAAATTTCAGGATGAAATTCTGCTTTTCATCTGCAACAAGGTGGCTCTTACTAAGCTTTGAAAAGCAGAATTTCCTGCTGAAAGCTTTCAAATTAACTCTTCCATTATGAAAAATAAATATTTAATTCTATGCCAGAGAGCCTCAGCCATGGTTTGCCTGCTTTGTGCTACTCCAGTTCATTATAAGAGGTTCAAATCTCTAGAGCTCACCAACCTGCAGAAGTCCTCCAAATCTGGTCTCATAACAGCTGAGCCAGTGAATACTGATTACATTTGTCAGTCTTGGCTGCATGACTTTTCCTCCCATAGCCTGGCACTCTGTCAAAGTATCATTTCACACCACCCTCAAATTACTATTATACGCCTATTTCTGGATGTAGTCTCAGGGATGTTTACCTCTCCTTGAGCTAAATTTTGGTGGATATGGCATACCAGTGCTTTGTCATAATGGAAGTAAAATGTGCTGGAAGAAAACTCACCACACTGACCCTTACTTGAGAAAGGACATTGCAATTATGGCACAGAAACAGAAGCCAGAGAACTTGGATCTTCCCTCTCTCACGACTCACTCTGTGCCTTAATTTCCTGTGCCTCTTTTTTTCCAGGTCTGGAAACCACACATTGCGCTTCCCTATCTCTATATAAACAATTCAAAATCCAGTGCTGCACAGGGACCAAATATGACTGCTGCCTGACATCACTGCCTTTGCTTCCAAGTGCCAAGCCTCCCAGATGGCAGAATAAAGATGTTGTTTCTTAATGCCGGTTTCTGTGCAAGGTGTGCTGCCCATGTTTGGACAGAACAAGTCAGGGAAAAACATGAGGAGTTCAAGCACTGCGGCTCTCTCTGGGAAGAGAGGGAAGAGATGATTAAGAGAAGAAGGTGCGATGGAAAGCAAGTTGGAGCATATGCTACTTCCTAATAATACTCAGGGTTTTTTTGCCAGCATCTCTAAATTAAGGTGGCTGGTGCTCTGTCTTTCCTCCTCCTGCCCTCATACATTTCTGCTGAATTTAGCTGTGAAGAGTATGTGGAAACAAAGCCAGTTTTACTTCCTTTTGCAAAGCAGTTAAGAGATCCTGAAACGTGGCTAGCATAGGAACTGGATGCCACATTCCAGAATTTAAACATGTATGGACACATTCCCCACAAATCAGCAAAGCCCATGAGAAGCTTTGGTTTATAGACACACACAAACACTGCAGCAGCGATTGGCAGAGATGATATTGCTGGGATGCTGTGCTGCAGCCATTATGTACCCCAAAACACTGGGTCTCAGCAAGCCAGAAACAAAAATAAATAGGTAGAATTGCATCATTTTTCTGGCATTAAACAAATCCATCCTAGTGATAAGGGCAGAGCTCCTGCCTGCCTGAGGAGAACAGGAGCAGGTCTCAAGTGAGGGACACCACACATTTAAAGGGGGAGAGAGAACGTACACAGTTGATAGGAGGGAAACATGAAGAAGGGGCTGTCTGTAGATCTCCCTCTTTCCTTCAGGGCTGGATTCTCTCAGCACTTTTAAATTTTTTTATTTTTATAACTGGAATTTTACTATATAATTTATATATAATAAATATAAACATATATATATAAACTTTATCTCTCTGTTTATAGGCACAGAGAAGAGAGGGGACCACACTGCCACTCTGTGGATTAAAACAGATCACCTTCAGTTGTGGGGTTGTTTTGTGGTGGCGCATCCTTCCTCCTTGCCCCTCCTCAGGCCACACTATGATTTCAGAAATGCTGTCAGGCCTTGGCCTTGATGAACAGCACCTGGGCTGAGCTCCTCTCAAGCTTATCAGAAACACTGTCTGCTCCCAGAAACCTGTGCCGTCTAACGAGCACCTGTTTTTTTTTCAGACAGCCTTGGAAACTTACTCTTCTTACCTGAATAAAAACCCAAATGGAACAACATTATAACAAAGTTATCAAACTTTCAGAGAAAATTACCACCCAAATTGCAGGCAGAATGGAAAATTACTATGGCTAAAGCCAACTTTCCTGTACCCCTATAAACAGTGAGTCCAAGTGAGACTCTTTGAGTACTCCTGGACCACAGGAGGCTGTGTACATACTCTTTTAGGTCTGTGTACCTATGAGTATGAATATGTTATAGCAAAGGTGCTAGGAATGTTGCTCTCTTAGATTCTTAAATGTTATATTCATAAGTTAAGCCTGTAAGTCAGTTACTGTTGTGCTTACAGAAATTCTATAGAATCTTTTGTTAAGTTGTCTAAATTCAGCTATTGATTAAGTGTTGTTAAAACTGTTAAGCCTAAACTGGTGGTGAAGTCCAGGGATAAGTTTGGCAAGGGTGTTTACTCTGAACCTTGTGACTCAGCAGGAGGGTCTCACTCCTTTTTATCCTTACCCTTATCCTTATTCCTTACCGTTACGTTTATTTGTCCCTATCTCCCACATAGATAATTTTTGGCTGATTTTAGTTTTATATTGATTGATTTTAGATCAGTCCAACTTTTTCTCTGTGTGCTCCAGCCATCTAATAAGTAATAGAGTGAAACCTGCCAACAAAATTTGTCGTGCTTTCATTTTAATATTAAACATGCTTTTGCTAATACTTTTGCCAGTGATTCTTTGAGCAGCCTGAAACATTCAGGACAAATATGCCTTGGAGATGTTCTAAGCAAGGTTAATTTAATAATTTGGTTCCTTTCTAGCAGTATGATGTTACTTGTGTGTTTTTATTCTCTCATACTGCTAGAGCAAACAACAAATTCAAGGTAAAATACTGGGTATGGTTAAAACTTTGGCAGTCCAGTTGACAATGGACAGTTATCAGCACTTGGGCCATGGAAGCAAAGCTGCCTCTTTTTGTGCTGTCATCAGATGGTTTGTCCTTGCTTAATATTTTATGAAAAATATGTGATATCTGTTCCTTGACATAGGAACAGGAATGCAGTTAAAGAGGGAGAAAAAAAGCAAGGGTTGCATGCCCCTTGTTAACAAATACATTTAAATTTTTTTGGAAGGCTTGATATCCTTCACTGCAAGTGATCAAAACTTCACTCCAGTGGTCAAAAACTGGGTGGAATTGCTTGTGATGAGGCCATTTAAATTGACAGAAACATTTAAAACTACCCCTAACCTGAATACCACATAATCTCCTCATTACACCATCATTTGGGAATGCACACTGTCGTTATTTGGTGTTTGCAAAGAACTATGAAAAGGATTAAGAACTGAAGGTTAAGGGGCCGACAGATTGAAGCATAAAGTATTCCCCTTATGGCTCTTGGCATTCTCCTGCTTAAGAGTTGATCTGGTATTCTCTGTGTAATGCAGGATACTACACTGATGTAGAAGACATCCCTTCTGCAATACATGGATTGACACCTTCTGTGAAGGCAGCATGATCTAGGCCTTGACAGGAGCTGGAGCACATAAAGGTGGAAGGAGAGATGGGCATCTGTAACACTGAACACTTAGCAAGGCTAAGGGATAACCATGGAACAGGGAGTGAGAAGGAACCAGTGCTTTGCAGGGATGTGGAGCAATCAGAGCTAGAGCACACAGCTGGGGAACTTAGAATCAGCTATGAACCATGGATGTTACTATCATGCTGCACCTTCGGAAAGGGCAGCATGTTACCTGGACTGGATCACAATTAGAATGGATGATTTGAGAAGAACAAATAAATGCACTAAGTAAATTTATTTCCCTGTCACAAATCAGATAGTTGAACCTTGGCTGTTTTACCTCAGGAGATGAGGACAGGAAAGGTTTGATGTATATATTGGAGTCGTGCACTTTCAGGTCATGGTCTCCCAGTCCTCGGGTCACTCCAATTGTTGCCATAACCCGAGCCTGGAAATAAAGAAAAGGAATGGGATAAAACCTTTTTACATGGACTGTGTCAATAGGGAATGAGACAACATTCCTACTCTGTAACTGCTGCAGTTAGGGATGAATTCCTTTTCTCTCCCAGAAACTCTAGATTTAACATAGCTAATCAGTGTCAAAGCTTTTCACACTCATGCCATCTACATTTTTCTCCTTATTCCAAGCTTTGTTTTCATTCACATTCCACTGAGTCATCATCTCTAAGGTACTGGGTCTATAGAAACCTAATCCAGTCACCTCACTGTCCACACCAGTTTATGAGACCGTTCCTTCAGAAAATTATACTGTTAGTATAGGTCTTATAAAGAGGACAAGGAGCTTATTTACTTACATAAGGAATGCATGGCATCTTCCTATTGACATATTGTTGTATATTCCCTTTACCAGGGGAAGTGCCAAAGGCCACCCTGAATTGCTGAACACACAGTTGATAGCAGCACTGACCACAGTGCTCTCTTCTAGGGAGAGTCAGTCTACAGCAGGTCTGCTGTTCCCTCACATCTACCACTTCCTTCCCACAGCACCTTCCTCTGTGACATGAGCAGTGTCCCAAGAGGTTCTGGGCTCTCCTTCATTAAAGCTGCTCCAAAGACTGGCCAGCCATTCAGCCTCCCAGGGAATCCTGCTCTGCATATCACTTCCCCCAAACTCAAGCTTAGCCACAGCAGCTTCTGAGCAAGGGAGCTCAGAATCACTAACAGTGAGCAACTGAATCTTTTTGCCTCAGTGACTCCTGGCTCCACAGGGCAATAAGAAAGTAAATTAAAAAGATGTGCATGAAACATTTTGCAAAAAATTATAAATTGAATGAAATTCAGAGATAAGCTGCACATCTGAACCTTCAAAACATGGACTAATTTTGAAGGGTGTCTATTTTTGCATTGAGATAAGAACCTAATGCAGCAGAGGAGCACTGTTTAGAAACAGCAAGCATACCAGTATCAGCAAACTGACACCACTCTGTCCTTAGATTGATCCTATTGCTGCATCCAGCTAAGCTTGCTGGGACCAACACTAACAATCTCACTGTTCTTAATCACAGAGCTGAAAGCAAAGTATAACAAACAGAACAGTGTTTCTCCCTTTCAGCTGTCAGCCTTCACACATCAGAAAAATTCAAAGTGAGTTCACATACACTAGCTGAAGAAGATAAGGTTAAAAGGTGTTATACTTTACAAATCCTGCCCTGATCCCTCCTCTTCCTAAATTACAGTTTTGCATCTCAGAGCACTATTATCTTCCTGCTTTGTTCTAGTTATATTTTACACTGAAACAGGAACATTTAAAGTCAATTACTTACGACAGTGTCATTGTAGCCCATTTACAACGAAAGAAAAACAAAAGCAAACTAAACAACAAATGACTGCTGTAAAATGCTTATTACTATGTTGAGCTCTCCCCACCACCCCCCAGACATGAGACTGATTTATGACAGAACCAAGATATTCTTTCAAGCTGTCAAAATGATAAAATAAAGAGATACTGAGTGGAAAACACCGGACTGCCATGGGCTAAACTGAGTGGTAAACAGCACAAAATTCCTTCTTCCTTTGGTCTGAGAAAAACAAACGTGCCCACCTTCTTGCCTTCTCCATATATAAGGGGAAACTTCAAGTCATCTTCCTCAATGGTTTTGTATGCCCTGTGGGGGGAGGACAAACAACATTTATGAAGCTTGTACTCAATTAGTGACCCAGTGTCCTGAAACAAGGAGTTGAGATTTCAAAAACTGGGGGGGGAGGAAATTATTTTTCCTAGGGACTCTGTCTTTGAACCAAGATGTAAATTTATTTTTCTGCAGGAAGGTTTTCTGTAAATATTTACAATTTCACCAAAAATAAAAATGAAGATGGGAAAACATCTAACATGCCAGGCTGCTCCTATTGATCGCAAAGAAAGAGGTGAACTGGAGTAACATCCTAATCAGTTAAGATATTGTCAGATACGATACCAGCTACACCATAATTCATTGTCATAAAAAAAACCCAAATTCAACCAAACTAAAAAACCCAAACAAAACAACCTCAAATCCAAGAAGCTAACCAATGCCTAGATTCACACTGTTAATGTGAAATGTGAGCAATGACAGGACGTGTACACACGGTATGAAACAGCTTTCTGATCCTGTTCTCACCCTCCAGGACTGCAGAAACCAAGACAAGCTTCACGTGCTGAAGTCTTAGGATATTTAGTGCTCATTTGACCTTGACTGCAACAGTCAAGATTGTCAGAAGTTTCACATTTCACAGCTTTTCCATGGACAAGAGACAAGAGAAGTAAATGCTCATGCTCCGATTCTGTTCACCGCATGCCTGCGTACTCTACCTTTTACACATCCAGCTGTTGACACTGATGAGGTGAGAAGGTTAGCAATTTTGCCAGTGAGAAATAATAAAAAAAAAAAAACAACAGAAGATGACAATCATTGTCATAAGCTGTAGAGTCCTGTGGTTAGTATAATACATGCTTGAGCTCGGGTGCTGGGGCACCTTTTTGGCTAAGGTACATTGCCCCAGAGGGACATGCTTCCCTTCTTACCACAAAGTTGTCCCTCCTCAGCCTTTCCTTGCATGTTGTGCTTCCCTCCTGGCCTGTCCATTCCCAAAGCTCTCAGGGTGATACCAGAAGCACCCAAGTGCACAAACAGAAGGGGGAGGAAAGGTGCTGGGCAGGTCCCCTGCCATCCACTGCCAACTTCTGCTGTGTAGCTCTTCACTCTTCAGGATGGCTGCCTGAGCTCCAGGGAGTCAGTTTAAGCTTGGGATTGGTTTAAGCAACGTTAAGGCTGTGACTAAACCAGCAGGAAATTAAAAATTAAGGGTGAAATCCTATATTGCAATCAAACTTACCAGTTTCACCAAAATATGGCACAGGCCTGGGATCAATAAATGGTGCTGTACATGCTGCATCACCCAGGCAAGCCTCAGACTTACTGAGAGTTGCTAGACATTTAAGCCCCACCGTTACATTTCCCAGCAATCACAGGAAGGGATCATATTAGGGTTTTGGAGGTGAGGAAGGACCAAAAAAAAAAAAAGACAAGGAACCAAAATGCACAGAAGAAACAGTAGTGGAGGGCTGTCCTCACATACTACAAAGCATTACTATGTATAAAATCCCAAAATGAAAATAGGTGAAGTTTGCAAAATACAGTGGGTCCTTCATGTAGTCAAGAATATCTTAGGATATATAGCCATAATATTTGGCCATCTCTGTAAGACACAATACAGTGAAGGCATTCAAATGGCATTCTGCACTGGGGAGGGTGAATAAATTAGGTCTTAAACCAAACAAAGAGGCAGAAATTACTACAAGTAGCCAACATGATAATACTTCCCTGATGTTTAAATCCTGGAATAGCATTTAGTTGGTAAGGAGGAGTCAGTCATAGCTTTTGCTCTTGTTCCTTCCTTTATTTCCAACAAATATCTCTGCCTCACTCACTAACTTGGATATCCTGGTTTGAATGTAGAGAAAAAAATATACTATTTCTGACCACTCATGAATATGCTTCAAAGCTTTCAACTGGACCTACAATACTGGAAGCCTTGGGAAAACATCCTTGAGGAGTCTGAACTATGCCTAGCATAGAACCAATTGTTCTCTGCCACCAAGAAAATGGGTGTCAGCTGAGTCCATTGTGGGCATCAGTCAAATGACTAATCAAGCCACAAGCCTGAGAAGCCAACCATTCCTACTGAATGTTCATGTTGTATATATTTGTTAAAATAGCAAACAAAACTAAGATGATATGACTAAACTACTTGTAAAGCCCTTCTTAAAAGAAAAAACAAGCCCTTTATACAAAGACTACATTATCTGAAAGGTAATTACAAATATTTAAGATAAAGCCTTCACTTTACACTGCCCTGTAAGTCGACAAAAACAGGGACCAAGCTTTTTTCCTTCTCTCCTCTTTCTCCTTATATTCTCCTGCACAACACCTCACACTGAGTGTGCTTTAGGAAGAAGGGAATAAAGAATCATATAGGCCAGTGTCCTTCAAAAGAATGCTCCCCACTGCTGAGTCCAGCTTCTTTTATGGAATCATTACAAAAACCACTGTCCCTCAGGCCTTCAACTATGACACCCTGGTGTAAGGACATTGGGGGAGGCCATGTTTCAAGGGCTGCAGCTAACTTGCTCCATCAGCAGATTAGGGAGAGCAGCTGGCTAGCCTGTGACCTCCTGAAGCTGTGCAACTAAGTGAAGGAGGTCCACAGAGCTATGTCATAGTCCTCATAGCCTGTCACCTCTTGGGCTTGGAAGTTGGGTGTCAAACTCATCTCAAATGAGCTGCTGATGTTGCTATTGCCTGAAAAATTATCATCACTTAAAAATCAATGCTCAGAACTGCAACCACAGCAGTCTCTGTAGCACAGATACACTGAAAAGCAACCTGAGACACTCTGGAAAAGTACCTATATCCTGCATTACTAGAGAAACAGAATTAACAATATACTAGTATGTGGTTTGCTGCAAGAGAAGCATGAAGCACAGTTTTTCAGCTAACAACTCAGTAACTGCACTGGGGAGATGGAAAGAAGATATGAAGTTCATTTTAATATATGCCCTGCAAAACCTCCTCTATTTTGTATGTGGGTTTATTTCACACAGGCTACAACCTTCTGGACTATTTATCTTAATTTTATGTAATAAAGTTGCATTTATACTGTCATGCACTGTATATAAAGACATAATATGGCAGTAGATATATCAAACATAGACATACAGAGAACCTGAGGGGGTGGCTTGGCTCTTTCAGTGCCAGCATGGCCTTATTCAGCCCCCTGCATAATTCAGCCCATCTCACTGCTTTAACAACACAGTGTTGCAACCCTCCCCTCTCCCTGTCCTGCTTGTCCACATCCCAGGAGGTTTTGGTGGCCGCCAGGGGATAACAAGGAAGGTTTTAAAGACAAGGCAATGCTACTGCTTCCAGCTCTGAATGAGCCTAAAGCTTGTTAAGTGTTTCTGCCACGTAAGCCTCTATTTTTCCAAATGGAAAAACAGGGGGAGCAGTGGGGAGTAGAACAGGCAAGCTCGTGCCCATCTAGATCTAGCTGCATTTTTGTCAGTTAACTTTATTTCTTCTTTTCATTTCAAAAGAATTATGAAATGCTACTGCTGTCCAAAAATACTGAACTAGGTCTTGACATATGTACCACCCACAAAGTTACATTTGGACTCAGGAACAACATTTTGAAAAACCGGGCCAAATCGCACCAGGAGCCAAAAGAGATGTCAGAACAAAAGAACTAGGACTGACATGATGTTACTCATATGCTAACTGAAATCTGCTCTAAATGCATGGTGAAAAAACAAACAGGAGCTACTAAATGCACAACACAATCTACAGAAGTTTCTTAGAATGCTGGGGTCATTAGCAGTGTTTTAGCACTTTTTAAATAAAAGACTATCAAAGTTACCTGCATATTTTTGGGTCAGAGCTTCAAAAACCAGTCAGCTCCCGTATGCAAATTTCAGTGCCAAAATCCTAGATAACATCTTACATGTGTTATGCTGCCATATAAGTCGTTCTTAAAATTTGCTTTCTGAAAGCACATACAAATTCATGTAAGAGTAGAAGTTGATGACCAAAACCAAAATCCACATTTCATTTTCTTTCATGGCAAACTGTGTAAGATTACTGGTCATGAAAAGTATTGCATTGGCATCCCCAGGCACAACAGATGGTGTTGAAAACACAACCTACCCTGACCTGGAAGGTTCAGTTCTGTGCACGACAGGGGAATCCAGACTCTGTGCTCTGCTTTTTCATGGCACTTGGCTTTAGAAAGTTTGTGTTTCACATCTCTGCTTGTGACACCTAATAGTAAACTGAGAATTAAACCTAAGGAAGAGCAAAGAAAATCATCATCAAAGGGCTTTAGCTTGAATCATAGAATAAACCTACTTGTGGCAAT
The DNA here is from genome assembly GCF_030490865.1 of Poecile atricapillus. Classification (NCBI taxonomy): domain Eukaryota; kingdom Metazoa; phylum Chordata; class Aves; order Passeriformes; family Paridae; genus Poecile; species Poecile atricapillus. Next base: position 43,909,233 of record NC_081289.1, on the reverse strand, counting down.
CAACCAAGAGAATGTACTTCTGCTTCATAAAAGTCCTAGTCCACACTGAGTACAATGCTAAAGGCATCTCTGAGACAGGTTCATAGATTTCTTGTATTTCTAGCAGTGTTTTGCTACCACTCTTAAAAACCCCCAAACCTAGGGCCATCCATACACCCTCCACCTGCCCCAACTCTCCCCCTCACCCAAAATAACCCAGCTCACAACAAAACTACCCCAGCTCTCCAAATAACCTCCTTCTCAACCTCAACTTTCTTTGGTCATACCAACAGAAAATCATGTTTTAATCTTTAAGCAACACACAACTTGATAGAAACTCTTTCCTTTTTTTCCCCTCCCACACAAGTAATCAAGCTCACCCTTTGGGTAACAGAGCTTAAACCACCAGTCCAAAAGCAAATATTCATCTGTACTGTCTCTTCAACTACAGGCATCTAACCAGTGTAAGTACATACTTAATATCAAGAAGAAAAGATGTGTAGTGCAGGTTAGACACAGAGCCACTGAAAATTATACAATTTATGTCTCAGCTCAGCCATTATCTTAAAAAATGTCCTTACACTTGTGCTTCTGCAGAGTCAGGATCTCTAAATCCAGACAGCACTGTCTGATACTAAGTACCCTCTAGATAGGCTAGTTCTAATGTTCAGTGTCACAGTATTTTTCCCCTATTGCTCATCTGACACACAGTTTGATGAAACAAAATTACAATAAACAAAGACAATTAAGGCACACAAACTATAGCAATGTTTGTTAAGAGAAAAGATGATGGCAAAGCCAAATCAAAGACCGATGCACATGCACATGGGCACAAAATAGTTTTTAGGGGAAGATCTACCTTAACCAAGATACTCTCATAGGGCTTCTTTCAAGTAAAGAGGAAAACATACAAGTTTAAAACACTCATTATTCACAGAAAAGTCAGAAACACCTTCTTATGAACCTGAAAGTGTATAATGTTTCATTTTGCCAATCCTAGTTCTGTCTACCAATCTACAAATTAAAAAAAATAAAGTCAGCATGACTTGTACACATCTGTCATCTCTGGCTTGGTCCAATCGGACTAATACATGAGCCTTGGACCTCCAGGGAGCCTTCACTGCTGTGTATAGTCCTAAGACGGAGTCTGGACTTTAGAGAGCACCAGCACCACATATTCCCATTGAAGTAATTCCTAAACAAAACAAACTATCCATTTTGACAAGCCCAGTTTAAAGACACGAGCACCAGAATCTTTTTAGGCACTTCCTGGAATGCAGCTGAGTTTTTAGTCCATTCACCTCTACTGGAGCATTAAAACAAAGTGGTAGAAGACAAACCAGGGAGAGGATTGTCAAGCATCTCAAGCATTTAGAGATGTCCTTGCCCACAAAAAGATAAATCAGGAAAAAAAAAATGAATGAAGATATTTAAAAGCAGTGGCTGTGAGGGACAGAGCAAGAATATTCCAACTGCTTTCATTCACTGCTTGGGACCTGTTGAGCTTTGTTACTACTAAGTGACAAAACCTGGGTGCAGACACTGAAGCTGCACATCAAGCAGGTTCATCTTCTCCAACAGCCTCAGCAGGTTAAGTCTTTCTTTTTTGTCCCCAGTGGGCCTGCTGCCTTGACCACTTCTTACAAGTTATTCTATCTCTTCTACTCTTAAAAGACAAACAGGAAGGCTTGTCAGCAATTTACTCTGGAGATAGAGGGGTAAAGGAAGTGGCCTGTTAACACTCTATGGGCTGATAGAATGGAGTGCACTGTGATGGACAGAAAAAACATTTGTAAATTTGTATTTTGCTGTATTTCTTGTTAAAAAGTTGTCGTGAGGCAGATGAGAAAAAGGCCGCATGTTAAATGCACAGCGCCTGCTCCACATTTACTAGCTGGGATCCTCTGGAAGCAAAAGAGATTGAGGTTAAGGAGAAATCACAAAGCAAATTCTTCTGGGAAAGTCTTCTTTACTGCAGGATGGAGGAGGCACTGAGACACAGCAAGCAGAGACCTCACTATTCCACAGCAGTATTGGAAACTCCTCCAAGGAGCAAGAGGCCTCCTTTCAGCCAGAAGCAGAGCCATAAATCAATCTTTGATAACAAGGGAAAGAAAGAGAACTTCTATGGAGCCAGCTGAGGCGATGTAAAATTTGTGCAGAGGGGGAAGCCAGAGAAAGCGTGAGCGTGGAAAGAGACTTCACCTTATCAGGAAGAAGGGCTGTTTTTGCTTGGATTTTCAGATTGAACATTATCTCATTCTAGTTTAGTTTCCTTCTGAAAAAGCACACGGGGATTCTTTTGTTTGCCCTGGCATATGTGGCACCTGATCCTATGCCAAGGTGAAGCCCAAGTAGAGATGCACAGCCATGCAGGGACAGATCTAAGATGCACTGCTTCCAGAAGGAGATGGTCTTGCAGGACACGACTCAGACCAACCTCATTCTTATCACTCATTTGGCCCCAGAGAGGCCATTTACATAGAGCTTTACTTCAGACTTAAGCTTTCTCTTACGTTACAGCAGTATTGCTCTCCTGTTTCTGCTTTCTCCTGCCCCAAAGACTCTGGCTCAGCTCCTGTGGCATGTGCACACTTGGGGAAAGAGCCATTTATCATCGTCAGGAGATATGCTGTACACAGCAGGTCAGCTCTCACCTCCTGCTGTTCCTGCAGTGAGGGCTGCAAATCTTGAAAAGATGCATAACATGCACATTGCAAACAGCCATTCATCATTGCAGAGCTGTGCCCCAGACACCCAGGCACAGCCCAGCAAGCTGCTCTAGCTGTGTGCACCAACAGGGTACATCCCCTCCCGCTCCCCGCCACCTTGCAGCGAGAAACAAAAGCACAGACACAGAAAGCAAGGCAGGTGACTGCAGATGATGGTTTCTGCTGCAAAAATGATATCCTCTCTCTCTCCTCCAGAATGGCCCACTGCTGCAAAGGTGCCTCATAATCGTTAAATTATGAAAATGTAAGTTGCTGGAAGGAAATTAGTATCAGGCATGACTGGGGAAAAGGTTGCTTTCTTGTGAAGTAATTATGAAATTAAAATTTGATCTCTCCCTGGCGATTGTACAAAGGATACGGCTGAGGTCTCAAACACAACAATACAGCCAGGATTTCAGCAGAATAAACACAGAATGTTTCACTAGGCAAAAAAGCTCAATTAAAAAAAAAAAAAAAAACCAAAACGGGGGAAAAGATGACTTTTTGTAGATTACATGATTTTGCTTAAAAGGTGCAATCAAGCAGGTTGGAGCACAGGGTTTGCGGACTTCCAATTACTTCTTACAAGTTGGAATCAAGCTGTTAGGAAATGCAGCTTATCTGAATAAGACTAATAATACTAAGCTAATTAGACCCACAGGCATTAGCCAGCAGATAAATTCAGGCCAAAAAGAGGGACACTGTCACTTTAAATACTGCCTTGGGATCAGTGGAAAAGCTAATGAGGAGTGTCAGTTGGGGCTGTTTTATTAGGTGGTTCTCTAGAGACTATAGCCTGAGGTTTCTGTAGCAGGGCTTCTGTGCTTGATTCAATAAATCAATTTATATTACAGGAGGGTGCAGCACAGGTGCCAGCTCCATAAAGCATTTCTGTGGCATTTCTCAGTCTGCTCAGGCACTCCTTGGGCAGGCTACCTGAATGTGCCGTCAAAGGACATTGAGCGCAGCAATAAAGAGTAAGATAGCAGCCACATTGGCAATATTTGTTCAAATCAGCTCAGACATTACCAAGCAAAACATGTACATTGGCTCTCACTGGGGTATTCTGGATCCCCAATAAGTGATTAATGAGAGCCTGGTTTTTGTGAGCTGGAGTCTGAACCGCAGACGGCAAGGCAGGCTGCACAATGAAAGCAAAAGGCATCCATCCCAAACAAAATAAAATGGCTTGAAAAGTGAAGTTGCTTTTTTAATCAGATGCTTAGAGGCTGAAAGACATTCCCTGTTGGAAAGAAAAGGGCGAGTGCAGAGCAGGCTGGCAGCTTTCCAGGCAGTGGACAATATTGACTCTAGAATAAAATGGGTTTTGCTTAGTGCTCGCCTCAGGGCATCAGCCTCCCTGCTTTGGAATAAATCACGCGGGTGGGCGATTCCCCAGCACGGGCTGACCCTCGGGGGCTGACCCCATGTGCCACAGCACCCCCTCACCAGACACATGGACACGGTGCTGGCAAGGGCTCCACTGCTGCTGCGAAGTTGGCGCACTCAGAGACAGTGCCCAGTTTCCCCACACGCTGCCGCCTTGGGCTTCTGCCCGTGGTATGTGGTGGGCACTACATGACCTCGAACCAGTTCTGATGGGGTGCAGCTCAGCTTTGCCTCTCTTGGAGGGCAAGGAAAACAACTAACAAATAGGTCAAAATTTGTACTTATTATCTAGGTCTCTTTTGCCATGCTAATACAAAGTCAAAAAGTTGAAGTTGTGATCTGGAAACAAGCCTTTAAAGAACTCCAATGCAAGCAATTTAAAAGCCACTGTTTTTGTTCCAAGGAGAAGCAAAGAATTAATTTTGAAACCACCGAAGTTGATGCCAACTGGTAGTGCCTTCTGGATGCCTTCGGTTAAGCACAGCGCTGTACAGCTCCTCCAGCCCCACAGAAGGTTGAGAGGGGAACTCTGGAAGGAGCCATAGTGAAGGATACAGGCAGTCAGGAATCCAAGTCTGGGAAGGTTCTAGGATATAGTCAAAGCAAAGTACTTCAAAATTGTTCACACTGGATGTACACATGAAGGAAGTCTAACCATGTCTTAACTTTAAATAAAAGCCAGAGACAAGGAACACTAATTATGTGCAGTCCTTTAAAGGAGCAGCTATCGCCAGGCCTGCTGTTTTCCCCCTCATATTTCCACTTCAGTTTACTCATTCCCCTTTTTTAGCACTGACCACTCTGCTTACATGGCCTCTGAGTCTGTCCTGATGCTTCTGTTGCCAGGACTTGTCAAAACCACCAGGACACATCTCTCCAATACAAGTCTACCTTCTGCAAGGCATGGGCTTGAAAACTCCAGCCCAGAGACCCAGCTGTGAAAGACTGTCAGTAACACAGATATCTGCCAGCAAATTCTGGCTCGAGACAGCTCAAAAGCTTGTTCAGCAGGACACACTGCTCTTAAGATGCCTTGCCAGCTACGCTACACCTTTTGCAATCGTTGTTTAATCACAACGCACATGGGGCAAGGGTGCAGGAAGGGCAGTTCATGGTCAGCTCCCAGCAGTGTGGGATTTAGTTTACATATATTTAATAGAGAATGATTTCTCACTGCAATTGCCACTGAAAAAAAAGGAGAAAGGGAGCAAGCTGGAGCGAGAAGGGGAAGGATGGTCTCAAAGCAGTTACAGGCAGCCTGGACTAGTGATGCGGTACACATTGCTGGATCAGTGGTTGTCCTAATGCTGTGGGGAAACTTGGCAGCTGTACTACCACTGTGGGCTGTGGAGACAAAGCCAGTGTGGAAACTTCACATGAAAAAAAGAAAAAGAAAAAGAAAAAGCAGAAAGAAAAAATAAAGGGCCAAATACATTATAACAGACCCAAAGACAATAATCTTTTGTAATCCAAACAAGCTGAGCAAGCCAAGGCATTGTTGAGAATCTGAAAAGCTCCGGAGCAAAGAAGAAGGATAAAAACGAAGAAAAAAAAGTCATATACAGCTTCTAATAGAAAACACAAAAAGTATACTGAACTGTAAAATAAACCAGTTTATTTTCCTGAGGAAACATCAAAGCAGAAAGTGTTCTACATTCTCTCACTAAAGGATTAAGTAATTAAGTCTAAGAGTAGCTGTTTCTTCCTAGTATCACCTGCACCTCTTTACATGTATGTTTAACTCTCAACAAACAGTGAAGTTAGTGACCAAAAAACAATTCAGACAATTGATCATCTGCATTGTATGTGATAGAAGTTCAGCAGCATTTTAGTGTATCAAGCTCTGGCTGGCCAAAGCGCCATCTGACATTTTCTAGAAAAGGAATATATATGCTAATTTATTCTCCATGATAGATAGTATCCTTAGAAACAAATGCAAAACAGACATGTCCTCAGCCACAGTGTCCTGATGCATCAGTTGAATCCAGGAATAAGAAAGGGAAGAAAATAGAAGCAAAACCGTTGAAGTGGAAAACAGCCGCTAAGAAACCTCTGCCACCTCAGTGTCACCTCTGAGGGCCCAGCAAACTGGAAATCTAATGTCTTGTCCACAATCACAACCATTAAAATTGACCCAGACTTTTAGATAAACAGAAACGGATTGCTTCTCCTCTACCTAGGGGATCGCTGCACACAATTCAATGGATAACGAACACCTTGGGCAAGACCTTGCAGAAAGAAATAGATCGTTATTTAGAAGGACTCTGTTTTACACAAATGTATGAATAGAGCAATTTCCTCATCATTTTAGTGTCCCGAGGCAAAAAAATAAAGAGGTAACTGATGCACTACTTGTGCAATATGGAGCAGCTGAAAGATTCCAATTCTTTTATTAGGACAAAAATGTAGGCCCCATTTTTCACTTCCATCCAGAACAACAGGGAGAGGTAGCCTCATCCCAGTCTCCACGTGCTTCTGCTTGGCACAGGCCACCTTTTTCCGGGACAATACTGTGATGAATTCAGACTTGAATTTTCAAGTCACAGTTCAAGCATTTATGCAGAATAACTGCTTACGGCTAAGCATATTTGTACTGAACTGGTGACAATTTTTGCATTGACCGTATTAGAATCTCTAACTGGATCAACGTGTGTCCTAGACTTCAGGAAATTCAGAAAGATCAACTGGAAAATAACTGTTTTCTCCTCCCTGCTATACCCTAGAGCTAAGATCAGTACTGAAAAGCAACACATTGAATCAAATCTGCCAGTTTGACTTCTACCTTACTCATTATCCTACATTTAGAGCTTTTGTTCCTTTTTCTAATGCCAAACAGTATTAACTATGTAATAACCGTTTTGGATAAGGTAAAGTGCTATGCACACATTCACAAGTGAGATAGAAACTAATATACAGAATTATCTCTTCACTTAACTTTTAAACTATCCATTGCCGTACAAATCTCAACATTCTGTTGGTGATTTGGACTGGAAAAAAATACTGTAGTAAGCAAAACTTCCACTGAGTTTTTTTACATTTCATTTGGAACCTCTAATGTGCATAAATAGAAATTTTTTCCTCTTCATGCTTTACTTTGTTCATTTATTAATACCAAATTTGATCTCAGTGACCCCATTTGTGTTAATCACTTAATTCTTTGCAGTACCTCATGGTCATTCTTGTTTAATAGGAAAAGAGCTGTGGTGTCACCTGCCAATGCTGCAACTTCAACCATTCCAATCTCATTTCCTTTCCAGGCCACTAACCAACCAGGGAAATGCAAAACAACTCCCATGAACCTGAAGAAACCCTCTCTGCCTTCCAGCCATGATGACAGAAATCTGTTCTTGCCCTCCTCTCAGGAAGTTCCTGGCCTATGATACTTCTGTAGCTCTCCCCCACATGTTTTTCCTCCCAACAGGCATGATGATTTTTCACATCTTGAAAAAGTGCTTTTGGAAGTCTACATGAAACCATTCTTTACTGGTGCCTCCAGAGACATCTGGGAGTTTAACAAAAAACCCCTCCTTCTGCAGAAATTGGGAGAGTGTCTCATGATCTTCCAAATGTTTTGCTGTCTAAGTCCTCAGTTGATCCAATGTTCTCATTCTGTTCCTATTCTTTTGCTCATGCCTGTAGCCTTTTTAAAATGTGAAGTCATCATTCTCAGGGTGAAACTGCATATTCTACTAGCAGCTGTTCAAGATGACAGACAATGACGGTTATTCTCAGATTTACATGTTCTGCACAAACACTTCAGATTATTTTAAACTTAGATCATTATTCTGCCATTAAAACATCATTATATTTATGGTCCATAAAGCATAGAACAAAGCAAAAGTTATGTAGAGCTGTAGTTGTATGTGAGCATCCAGTCTTCCAAACCTAAAATAGGCTTTCTTTTTAACCCCTCTCTTCTTTTTCTTCCTGAAAAGATGTTTAATACAGACACTAAAACATAAATGTCATGGAAATGAAGACCATTTGCATATATTGGATTTTTGCCTTTATAGGTCATGCACAGAACTCAAAACAGCAAAGATTAGGATTTCTCCAAGGAGCCTATTGAACCAACAAAAAACAATGAAGACATTTAGCCAGAAACAAAAAAAAATCCACATCATTCTTTTTGTCTTCACTTCTGTAATTCCATGCTGTTCATTCAAGCCTTTTCATTTTAGGCTGGTTGTGTTCAGATAGGCCCATGTGTAAAACAGTTCCTCAAGGGATATCCTAACTAAAGGCCAGCTGCAGTAGAGTAGGGAAGGCAGCTCTTCACTTCTGCAAGCTTTCCTCAGCATGTGAAAGCATGATGGCCCAACATCTTGGTTTAAAAGACAAATGTCTCACCCTCTGATCCAGAATTTATAAAAAGCTACTTCCAAGACAGAAAAATTGTTTAGCTTTCAGAAAGATCCCCTGGCACATCTTTGCCTTTATATGCTTGCTCTGCTTTGAGTACTCACATATTAAAATGAACTCTCTGGAGGGAGGTCAACTTATTTAAAACATTATCTTCTAGAAGAAAGATACACCTGGAAGAAGGAAGTGCCTTTTCTTTTAGCAGGCATTGGCTAGGGAAGAAGGCTGACCTGCTGAGAAGGACACATTCTTACCAGCCAGTCATGTTGAAGTCACGGTACAGCATTCTCTTTCCAACTTCCTTGCGCTGCACCCTCCGTGGAAACTCTAAATGTGTAAATTCATTTCCCAGCAAGTGGGGCTGCATGTAAGCCTGCAGGCAGAAATCAAACCACAGATACCACATAAAACAAGACATCATCTATTTTTAATGAGGTAGTATTACCATCCCTTCTTGGTCCCTTCCCACACAAATTCCACCCACTCCTCTAACCTTTCTTTTTAAATAAGGAAGATGATGTGTTCCATTTCAACAAACAATGCACATACACCATTTCTCCCCCTGCCTGATATCCAGCAGAAGCCTTATAGGGAGCAGTCCTCTTGCCCTCAAAATCCTTCATTTCTTCTCCCAGCTCCTCAAGATTTGGGATCTCTAAATTACACTTCATCCATTAACTCTGAAGGAGTTTGCAGAGCTTTGTAAAACTGAACACATGCCCTTTTGTAAGTCAGCAGGAGTGAGAGGAATGATCAAATACAAAGCCATGGACATACTTGGAGGGGTGAGTGTGCAGTGAAGCTCCTGCTTTTTGACTCCCTGTTCAACTATGCCAACAACACAGAAAACCTAACATTGCTACCACACTTTAATTGTCACCACCTCGAGAAAAATGCACCCCATCACACAACACTGCAAATGAACACAAGCTACAGAGCAATTTATTTTCTTGTTTTTGAAAAACTACATCCTTCATGCAAAACAGACTTTTAGAAAAGCAGCAACAGTTTTGCGTCACAACTGCAACTAAGGTCTTTGATGGTTTTAATGTTCAAACGCTCCTCATGTCCTTTCTGGTGCATTGCTCTGCAGATCCTGGGAGGCCTCTTTGCCAGAGTTGTGCCTCTGGCTCATGTTCTCCAAAGCTGGCCACAGTTGAGAGCATTGCCAGGCTCTTCATCCACTGTGTAAATTTTTGGATTGAATTTATACACAGATCACTTGACATGATAGGTTAATCCTAAACATACTCTATTTCTTCCTTCTGAAATAAATCTCAATCCTTTTTCTTTAGTACTCAAATAAACAAACCTTTCTCTCTTCCTCTGAAAAACTACACTGTAAGCAAGTTCTTATGAAAGACACAGTCAAACTGGTAGGGAACTGGAAAAAAAGTTGCATTTCTTAACCTTTTAGCAGATAACTTTTTTTCCTTATCCAGCCAGTTAAGGCAATAAAGTCTGTCTTATCTTCAGCAGCAGCTGCCATCAAGGGAGATGAAATGAGCTGGGGTTTAGTTTGTGTGTATGTCATAAATCTAGTGCTCATCAAAGGTAAGCAGCAGGAAGCACTGGAAGCCCTTATTGATCTGTCTGGCATCTGTCATGCAGATAGTTCACAATAAAATATTTCCTGCATTTAAGAGTTGAGCCTGCTCCCACTCAATTTAATAGCAGCTCTATCAGGCTCAGCACATCACCATGCTAACTTCCTATCAGCTCGTCCCTGTTCCCATCACCAGACATCCTTCCAGAAAACACCTCAAGCTTGTTTGGAACAGGACTGAGGAAGGTTGTGTGTAGCCAACAAGACTGGATTCTGCTTTCAAGAGGTGGCTTTCAAGTGCGCAAGTGATCTTCACATCATGATCTCTTCCTGGAACAGGAACTCCATCAAATTCTCTCTGTGTACAGTTAAGGGAACAACATGTTTTTTCCTTCAGTCTACAGTCAACCAAGGTCCCCTTCTCCACCCAAATATTGTTGTGAAGGGCCCTCTAATTGGATCCCTTCTCCTCATTACAGAAATGGTTGAGAAGCACTAGTAACTTTTGAGAAGTTCAGCAGTATTCTGTCCACATGAAGCTTTTCATACTTCCAGAACTCTGGAACTTCTTCATTTAAAAGTGCATGTAAGCTTTTTATTTTATTTATTTTCATTCCAGTTGCAAAAAAGATGGAGAATTCCTAATGATTTGATGTATCACAGCATATGAATGATATTTGTTCTTTGTATGATAACAAAGAGCTGGATTGGTTTTGGTATTTTTAAAATTTTTTCTAGCCTATGATATCGTAAACAATGAAGTCAGTCCTTATTGTAAGCGCAATTCAGACCACTTTTAAAAATGCACAGCCTATCTTGATTAAAACATTACAAACTACTCTCAGCTAAATACTGTCACCTACCTACAAAACAAGGTCATACATAAAGAAAAAAACCCATCATACCTGATATCAAAATGAAGTTATCTAACCTTCAGACTGTGAGACTACTAGTCTGAATAAGAGGTCCAGAAGAAAAACATTACAGGCTTTTAATATTTTTTCACTTAAAAACAAGAATTTCCTTTATTGAAAAGGTAAAGCAATCAGGAGAGACTGCATTGCATAAAGATTTACTCAGATGGAAAGTCTGAGGTCATAACTGAAATAAGATTAATAAAGCTGGCACAGTTACCAGTGGACTGCTAATGTTCAAATAAGACTTCTCTTCCACAGCCAAGCCTCAACGCTTGATTTACAATCCAGTGATCTTAACTTGATTCTAATATTTTTGGCGTCAGTGAAACAGAGGGAAAAGAGCAATTTGGAAGCGTCTGGTGTCTGTGATCCGAATTCTTATGTGAAGAAATGAGGATTTTCATTGTGCTTTGCTTTATATTTAAATTTTCCGTATTTTTTACCATTTTTTTAAACAGTTATTTTTGATGCTTCACTGGTAATTCTACAGAAAGAAGAATGTTCTACTGTAGAATTCAGCTGTAACTTCCAGTTGGGTTTGTTAAGAACTGTTCTCCATGTACAAGGCTTGACTCTTCTCTCCACCTCAACAAAACCATGCTGAGCAGCAGAACCAGAAAATAAATAAAAAGCAACAGTTTAAAAATCTGCAGATCTTTCAAATAGATATACAAGCATGAAATCCCCTCAAGTGATCAAACAAACAAACAAATAAAAAAAGGTAAGCAAACTGACTACCAGAATTTTACCTGTGATGACACAATGTATTTTCTATTTTCAAATTTGTTTAGTCTTGATTTGCAAGAACCTCAGATCAGAAACACCATTCAAGAGAACCTGACATTTAACAAACAGCGTGGCTATCAAATACTTCCTATATCCTTACGAGGTATTTTCAGACAACACTGTTATTCTGTGTTATGGAACTGGAACATTTTTCATATTTTCTCTTTCAGAAGCTGTTAGAGCTTTCGGGCATAAATCTGGCATAGTATGCCTTGTGTGTTTTTGGTACTTGGCCATTTTATGGTGTGTTTTGTGGCTGGATGCATTGCATTCAAAATCAGTTGTTTAAAATGGAGTTCAGTCAAAGAAATATTAGTCACAATTGTTTAAAAAGGGCATTTACTTCCTGCTGTGTTTCCTGGTGATTAGAAAAGCAAACATGAAATTATGATAAAACCAGACTTACACACTAGCATGGCAGTTAATTAGGTGCCAGGAAACACTGCATGTATCTTATCTGTACCTCAGTAAGGTCTGTACTGCCTTTTTCAGCTCCTTCAGTAGGCACTGCACTGGAAAGTCACTGACACTAGTGCTTTCACTGCAACCTGTGCTATTCTCAGATTTGCTGCTTTCCCCTACACCAACTATATCTTACAAGTTTATACTTTTATCGTATTGTGCCCTTTTCTCCAAAAGAATATTCTACTATATGGGACTACTGATCACAACAGCATGCACAGCGCAACACACCCATAAGGTCTGCAAATGACTCAGCCATTATCATAGGGACACATTTAAACCAAAGAGAGATTAAAATTAAAGGATGTGGTGGTAAAAGGAACGAGAAGACTAAAAGCCAAATCAATCTCTTGATTGGTCTCTCATCTTGTGAAAGGCTAGGACCCCTTTCATGGAACCACAGGTCTCTTTTACCACAGCATCATCCACTGTGTCAGATGGCTGAAGTAATCCTATTCTGGGCGCTACAGGGAGCCAAAAACTGTAAGAGAATTACATCTTGACTGACTTGTAATCGAAGTGCTGACTGGACATTTAGGAGATCTAAGTGCATTTCCTCTTCAGGCTCAGGTTCTGCAGGCATCCTTCAGCAGATGAGTGAGTGTCACTTTTATCCTCACCTGAGCAACAAAATATGAATATATCCCCTTTGAGCCCATGACTATGTGGGTTCATGAATCTTTGCTTGAATGGTGGTAAACACAAAGAGCACCCATGGTCACTGTCACTGGTGGCTACACAGCCTCTACTAGCAGTGACACCTGCACTGGTGGCAGTGGTGCACCATTTCTGGTGAACTTTTGAGGGGCTGTTTGGCTGCACACATGAAGATGCTACAAATACCACATTGACCTCATGACATCTTGAAAGTATAACTTCAGCAACTAGTAGAAATACACCCATCTGCGGTATGCTCAATTCCCCATTCATTTGAAACACATTTTTCCAAGGGAATAAGTAAAAAAATATCCTATTTACTGTTGCAATTTAGACTATCATGATTGAAATTAATAGTCTCCTCACAAGATGAAAGAAAAATTGCTTCTGGCTGCCACTGACTGCACAACTGCTGAATGTACCAGAGCATTTCCCAGTAAATACTGGATTTTTTTTCCTTCAAGATACACTGATACGAGAAAGCAGGACTTTTCCCAGGCACTGTGTGGAGCTCTCCTGCTACAGTGCTAAAAAAAAAAGACACAGAAATTCAGAAGAAAAGGAGGCTTTCAAAAGCTTACCAGTGGAAGGGAAGCAACATGGTCCACTGAACTGCTACAGAAGGCCAAAGGACCAAGGGAATACTGGTGCAAAGTTTTCACACATTACATCTTAAGAAGTGCTCTCTGACTGAAGGATTGACTGCCTCCTGCAATATTCTCACAAGTTGCCTGACAAAGAAGTCTGTCTCTGCCATATAGCCTGCCTGTAGTCTGCAGCTGGATGCTGCCCCGCCACTGCCCTCCTATGGAGTGATGACCAGGTTCAGAGCTGCTCTGAAGTCAGAGTGACTGGATAGCCAACTTGCTCTTTTCAGGTTTCCATTCCAGGGGCCTACTGCCAAGGCTGTTCTTGGAGGCATGGCAATAAACCTTCCAGGACAGGGAACACATTTGCTCCCCTTCTCTCAGTTACTCAATCAGTATTAGCTGAAGCACAGTTTTGTCTAAGATTGGAGGACTTCACATAAAGATACTTCATAAAAAGATACTCACATGACCTGAACTACTCATTATCCCATGGATTTCTTTCCACGCAGAAATTAAGGCTCAGAAAATAAAGCCTAAAAGAATATCCTGTGTGACTGAAGCAATCAACAGGCACTAGAGGAAGAGGGAAGCTCCTGCTGCACAGGCAACAGCCTGCAGGCTGTAAATCCATACCCTCCCTTTGCTTCTACAGTAACTTCCTCATAGTGAACAGTATCTCTGCATTTACCAAATAAAATATTAATGCTAAAGTGATTAAGGGATTTTCTTCCTTTTGTGCAGGAAGAGCAGTGCAACATATTTGAAACAAAAACTCAGCTTTAACTGCGAATAAGAAAATAGACTCAATGTAAATAACTTTCAGACAGAACAACGGATGAGAACATGAGGACAGATAAGTGAGTAAGAGGAATTATTTGGGATCTAATTAGCAAGACAGATGCAAACTTTGGAGTGTAGTGCTTATGCCAACCTTGCAAGAAATTTGGGGTCAACTTTTTGTTTTTTAAACACAAGAATAAAAATCTTAGGTAATGTTGTGTTTGAAATTATCTGTAATTTTGTTTCACGCTCTTGCTGTCTTGCATGTATTCTCTTTGAACATGATAGCCATAGACCTGGCATATTTGTTACATACAGAATTAAAATAGACAAACAAAGGTAAAGGAATTTTCCACAGGAAACAGCAGAAATGCTTTTCAGATCAGCTACTGGTTTCAGATTTAAGCCAGAAAGGACATCAAAAGAGAAAAAAAAAAAACCTTGTAGGCAATGTTTTATCTCATATTTCCTACAGAAGTAGCAGACTCCCTAGATGCTAAAGATACCTTTTATTTTAGAGGCAAACAAATTATTTTAAATGTAACTGAACTGTAAATATTTATTAGGCCTCTTTTCCATTTGATTCTCTGAATATAAATAGTCCCAAAGCAGTATTTTCTCTGAAATTTTCAACTTCAAGTCAATGAGTCTGACTGAAAAAAACCTAAATGTGACAATTGAGGGAATACAATTTTTTCATTAAAACCTTTCAAACACTGGCATTTTGTCTAGTTTCAATTCACAGTGCTTGGTCTACATTGAAAATAAAAGACACCTTAAGACCTGGGAACATCAATAATCTTGGCCTGCCCATCTTGAGTCAGGCAAGGCTAAGAGTGAGCCTGCCTTGGCTGAAGCTTAAACTTCTAAAAGGAAAAAGCAGAACAGAAGAAGCACAAAGGAAATCTCTCAGCCATGTTAGGAATGACATTTTGACAAGCAACTAATCAACTTCAACCAACTGATCTGTCCATTGATTAAAACCTTAAAAAGTAACAGGATAGTTTGTATGAAAAATAACACCATATATTTTGACTTATATTACTCCAGCAGCTTATCAGCCAACACAGCTTGGTCTATAAAGCATGCCATGTGTCTCCAGCTAGTCACCCAGTCCCAGCTTTATGGGTGCTGCTACAGTAAATAAAACTAATCTTTGATCACCCATCCTATCCTGCAGCTACTAATGTTCATTGAGATCACCTCCAAGTTTGGTATCTTTCTCCTGATGGAGATACTGTTATACTCTGATACGGCATGCTGTTAGAGTAAATTAATCAAACTCTGCAGTATCATTCACATACAAAGAGCGGTCTGTGGTATTTTATACTGACACACAGCAAGTACTGGGATGTATTAAATACATCTGTGGCTCATTAGCTCTATGTCTGAGCTTTCAAAATCCAACACCAGTGCACTGCTGAAGGGTCTGGAGCCAAACAACATACACAAGCACAGCCATGCTAATCAATGGCCTTTGCTGAAGAGGTAATATTCCTTTTATTGACATTTGCACCACCAGGATTTTCTCCACATTTGCTGATGGCTTAAAGACATACGTGATCAGTCACTGGTGTTCAGTGGACACGTCATCCTTCACTGAGCCACAGTAACTCAGCAGCATTTCTCTGAGCCTTTCACATTACTGGGCAATGCTTGTCATCAGCAGCACCTGATTTGGTCCTCAGGTCTCTTACCAGATATTGAAGTCGCTGGCGTTCAGTCTCTGGAGTGAATTCTGAAGACATTGGAATGACTTCACCATTTCGGATTATTATAGCTCTGTAAAAGTAATAGAACATCATCACCACAGGAAAAAAATAAAGTAAAAAACCCACAGAAAACCATGGGGTACAGTCACACTCTTATTCTCTTCAGAATCATAGCCAAAGCCATTTCTTTTCTACTGAGGTTGACAGCAGAACAGGGTAATTCCTGCCCTGCATCCTATCCTTTAGGCTGGGCAACAAAGTATACTTGTATAAGCCAAGTTCATTTTAGAGCTCACAAAAACATCCAAGCAACAAAGGCAAGAGTTATTTCAATTGATGTCTGCAGGGCATCTTTATTAAGTGAAATGCAGACACCCAGAGGAGATGCTGCAGAATCACTGATTGTAGGGTTTTTTATTATTTTATCAAAACTCTTCCTGCAGGTTTTAATATGAGTTGTGGCTGATGCTGTCTAAACTACTGCCTTCAAATGACTCATCCAAGCACTTTCCAATTATTAATTGGTCATATGTCATGTCAGAACATTTCTACTCCAACAGTAAATGGAAATAGCAAAGCAAATCCCATTTAACACAAATTTAACTAGTTACCTGCTGAAAGATAGCAGGTAATGGAATGACTGTAGATTAGCCAGAAGATTTCATACAATTCTGCAAATGGCAGAGAGAAAATTTTCTCAAACACCTGTCTGTTGTCTCGTAATAATTTGATTTGATGCACACAAAATATGGTCCAATCTTTCCCTGGTATAATGCCACTGGCTGGAAGGCAAGTCACAGGAGGGAAGAGTTTACCCAATATTTTTACTGTATTCTACATTCATGTATTCACTCATGGAACTGTGTTTCTTTATCTTTCCATTACTTATCTCTCTGTAAGTAGAGCAATGCCCAGCACTTTTGATAAGCTATGTATCATTCCAAAGACTTTAATGTTGCTGTTGTGGAACTGTTTCTCAGCCATCAGTAGATTAATTCAGTGTTTGGATAACCGCAGTGTACCAGCTCTCCTCTTGAATTTAGACAATTTAGTGTAGCTAAATAAAGTATTTGCCACTTGGATCAGTTTCTCTATTATTAAAATGGTCCCATTTCTGTGATATTTTCACCCCACTGATGTCCTATTTATGAGCTAGCTTACTTCCCCTGATAATTTGATTGATTTGCTGTCATTGCCTCTATGCCAGGTGTTCTGATGGCACTGCAATGCAAACGTAGTAGGCACACGAAGACTGAAAACTTAAACTTCAAAATTCAAAACACAGGTATCTTTAGAAAATCATCTCAGGTACACACCTGAATTTCTAAAATTAGTGGCATTGGACAGATTTCCAAGTCTTTTGGATTGGTCATTGGACTAAAATTGTCTCCAAATTGTCATCTACTGTTACTCGTATGTGAAAGGCAGCAGCTGCATTAACTGTGAGTAAATGAACTGTTCACATTTCTGAGAGTCATGTGGCAAAGAGCAGACAGCTTCAGGATGGTACAGCAATGGCAGATGTCTGAAGACCTCTGGCAATGAGGGGAAAACTGCTTTGCTTTGAAAAATTTACTGTTCTTCTTACAGCATTTCCTTGCAAATAATCCTGTGTAGAAGTTAGAGGTGGCAAGAGTGCAGCCTACATACGGAAGGCTCCCATTGGCCCTAAATTAAAACCAATATTGTGCACTTGAGACAGACATTTTAGGAATTTTTTTTTCCTCAAAAAATTTGTGCATAATTTTTGACAGATTTTTTTTGTCCTTTAGGGACTCTGATAACAGGCTTAAAAAAATTACTAATTAAAAATAATAAAAGTTTGCTGAAAATTTTTCTTTTGTGTTTCTGAGACAGTAATTTAATTATGAATTAAGAACTCTACCACCTCTCCTCTGCAACAACACTTCTGCTTTTATTTTTGCTGTTCCTCAGTTATTCAGCTTTGAACCAGATTAATTTACTCAGACAGTGAACATTTTATATAACTTTTTAATATGTTGTTTGATTCACTTGAGTAAGCCTCTGCTTAAGGGGTCTGTGGGTTTAGTACAGAGTACATAGTCAGGCAACAGTCTAGACTAGCCTGATCAAAGGAGCTGATCAGACACTAACTAAATTTTACACATTAGTTTGAGTAAAAAGCAATTTTCTGATCTTTTGCTTGCCTGAAAGAGCTAACATAAAACCACACATTGATATAACTGCTAGCACATCAGGCTAATTTTCTAATTATTCTTTGCTTTTCACAGGAAATCCATGTTTTAAAGACTGACCACTCAGATCAGTCTGGGGTTCACCTTTTTCTTTGTGCATATTGACACACTTCCTGTATATTTTGATAGCTGTCTTTCTCACTTCTATGGGTAGAATTTGGCCCTGAGGGACTCACATCATATAAAAAGCAATTCAGAGGTGAGTGGGTCAACCTTTCACAGCTCAACTTATTTTCACCAGAATTGGCAGCCACCTGGGATGAAAAGCACGACCCAACACACATACACACACTCTTCAGAGGGGGAGGAATTAAAGCAATATTGTTGATACCTGGTAAAAGAGAGTTTTATGGTTTTCATTAATGTTTTCAGCAGTTGGACGTTATTTAACTTGCAAGTTACAGCTGTTCATAAGAGTCAAATGATTTGATCTGAGGAATGAGACAGCTCTAGATATGAGTAAAGGGAGGGACATAGACATACATGTACAAGGCACTAGTCCAAAAAAGCTGTGGTGAGTTTATAAGCCTGTACTGGGCTCTTAACCTTTCTTCACTAACGGCTTAGCTGTTTCATGACAGCAAAGGGTATTTCTGATGGCTCAAGTGACAAAAAAGGACACATTTGTTGGCTGCCTCAATGAGGGGGCTGGGTGCAAAAGCCTGGCCTGGGAGTCACCCTGCTCAGTGGGATATTCCCCTGCGATTGAAAAGGTGCTGAATAAGGCCCTAATTGGGTTTGGAGACTGAAGTGCCCTTTCTGTGACCTTGCAGTGACAGAGCTGCCAAGCAGCAACTGAAGGCTTTTTCCACCGAGCAACCTCCAGAGCCCTGAATTCAATAGCCCAGCGTCAATAACTGTTCACGAGGAGGGAGCCTGGCTGATGCAGCAGCTGCAAACAGCTCCAGCAACTGCTTTTAGAGACCCACTCTACACGGTCCTGCAGGACAATTAATTTTGACTTTACACTTCCTAATGGACTAAGCAGCAACATGGTGTTACATGAGCATTACTGCTTCTGCCACGCATGAAACACATGTGTATGCAAGGAAATAGTCTTCTATTAGCATTTAACTCCCCCTGTACTGAGGATATATGAATAGATTGTTTTATGCCAGAATACAGCTGTCCTATTAAACTGTCAGAAATAACTACACAGGAAGCAAGAACTACTTGAATAGATGTGGTGCCCAGAGAGCATCTGATTCTGCCATGGTTAATAGCAACATTTTAATTTCCACCATACTGGTGAAACACATTATAGCAGAGCCACAGGGTGAGCCTGCCAAAGGCAGATAGATGACCCATGTTTGCAGAGAACAAGTATGTCAACACTAACCAAATATTCTCTGATGACAAGGTTGCTTCAGACCCATACCAATCATTAATTTATATCACCAATGAAGCAGTAATTAAAAAAAACAAAAGCTTTTTTTGGCAGGATTGGAAAGCGGAAGTCACAGATCTGCAGCTCCTCAGTGCATTGCCCTCCATGCCCTGATGTCCTCTCCACATAGCATCATCTACAGTGAAAAACTGCTCAGAAGTCTTGAGGCCACAGAGGCCAGTAAATCACTTATTCTGATCTATTCTAAAAACAAACTAGATTTCCCTGAGTCCTTTCCTCTCTTTTGAACTCCCCACTCACAGGAACTACAGGATTTTACTTGCCATTGCATTTCATGTGCTCTGCATGACCATGAAAGTATGTTCACTATTCCAGAGCTGGGATATTTATAGTAAACATTAATATATTGGAGAAAAAAATCCCCAAAACACAGCTGAAGTAGCCTGAAATGGAAGAAACAAGAACCTGATTTTGTATCTCTTCTGGCCTCTTGAGTTCTTCTGATCCAGAGAAGCCACACCCTGAATAAGTAAATGGGGAGCAAGAGATATGCGAGTAGCTCAATGCACAAGGCAGGACCGGCAGTCATGGCAAATCCTACAGCTGGCTATGTCTGCTCAGTCACATGCAAATGAAAAGAAACACCAGGAGCTTAAAAGGCTGCATCTGCAGAAAACTGTATTTATCTTTTGGATTGACATGACTGTGTAGTCCATAAAGATCAGCTAAATTCACCCACAACATTAAGTATATGATTATTTTCTATATGCAGGTTCAATACTTAGAAATTGCATTTGGTGCCTTAATATACGTTCGCTTTTAAAATACATGGAGAGTGAAGCAACAGCAGGGTAAAAATCTGCCACTGTGCTGTATTGCTGCTGTGATGCTCAGGATGTAGCAACAACTGTGGCTTGAGGAAAATATTGATATATCAGCTGCTTTTGCATTTTTAATATGCCTAACAACTACCATCTCCTTGAATCAGAGCAGGGCTTAGGGGTTTTTTGTTTGTTTGCTTTCTCTTTTGTGGAAAACGCAATCAGCTGAAAATTGCAGAGCATCCCTTCTATGTTTCTTTTGAGAAACAAATAGAGTAAACTCACATTTTAGGGGAAGATCTTGTTGGTTACTCTCATTTAATCATCCAGAGAAAGCAACACTTTAGTGAACAAGGTCAAAAGTGTAATTCCACTGCTGTCACAGGTCTATTGGGATTCCAGTGCTCAAAACAAAGAGACATCTCCAACTGTTAGGAGTATTCAGGGGACACCCTGATTCCATTACACACTTTTTCAGCCAAAAATGATTTGAAACGCAACATTAAACTGCACATTTCTACAACACAGGATAAAAATCTGGTAAAGGTGACAGAGAAAGACCATTCAGAAAACCCTTTTTGACAGTTTATATCAATTCCAAGCCACAGGGAGGCTGTATCCATTTTGTCAAAAGGTGTTAAGCATGTGAATTCAGTACAGATGAAGCAGAAGTATCTGGCCTGTCTGCAGAGGTATTAGAAATGTGTCAATGAAAAAGAAAGAGGGATTAAACTGACAGAAATAATAAGGCAGAGCTTTATTATATTCAAAGGGGAACTAAGCAGTAGATTTTAATTAGGTGTGTCACAAGATAGCTGTGGAAAAAAGAAAGTAAATCCTAGAACTATTGAATCAGTCTACATGGGTACTTGTTTATTTTGGTAACTAAATGCATATACTTAAACAATCCAGGGAAGATCAATGCTATGGTTGGTATGCTTCAAACCAGTGCTTTGTTTAAACTTCCTTACCTTTTCTTAATTGCTAAGAAGTGAAAGACAATGACTTTAAAACAATTAAAACGAGAAATGTTTTTCTCACCGTAAATGAAGTACTGGAATTTACTACCATTACGATTACTGATAACTTTTAATACATTCAGCACTGGCACCTTGGTTTTACTTCTTCAAACTGAATTACTCAGTCCCATGCAGACCCATTTCTCAATGTTTCTTTAGCAATCAGGTGTACAAACACCTCACTGCAAATAAGTATGGAACTGATCTCATATTCCATCCCATGTTTTCACTAATTGTGTGGAACTATAGTGCAAAGCCTTTAAACTATTTCCTTAATTTTATGAATTAAGGCAGGCTGGGGATAGTGAAACCAACTGTTACAAAACATTTAGCTGGCATTAAAACAGGTTTCAGTGATGACATATTCATCACCATAAAACTCAGGTGGAAGCACCAACCCTCAGCAACACGTACAGAAAAATTACCCCCTCTGCCTCCCACCCATAATACCTAAGATAATGCCCCAACTCTTACTTCATCACTATCAAGAAGAAAACAAGCAACAACCAGGGAAGGAGTAGAGCCAGTGAAAATTGTCTCTGTTCTCATTTTCCATTTACTGCCACTCAACAGTCGTGCCACCCTGATTTCTTCATGTTCTTCAGCACAAACATGAGCCTGTTCACAGAAACATTGTGACAGGACAGAAACACTGGATCATTTTTCTTTCAGCTGAACAAAGCCAACATTAAGCAGGAGCAGACTCTCCCTGCTTGTGGCTCTTCCTGTGACAGTGTAGTTTCATGTTACATTGTGGGTTATAGCAGGCTGCTCAGACACTTTCATTCATCACCTGGGGGAACTTCAGCTCCCTCAAGCCAATAAAAGGTGTGAGAACTTGCCTTGGTGAAGTATTGCAAAAGTAATTTCCTACACGAGCGTGCTCTGGCATTTCCTGCCAGAACAATGAAGATCACTCCCAAACTTCTGCTAAGGCTTTTTGCAGACTGCCAGCCACCGGGCTGCTCCAAGGGTTAGTATCTCAGCAGCACAACGGCTGAGTGCAGCCCCTGATACACCAGGACACCGACTGGGCATTCCCAAGAATTTCATTCAAGGTCCTTTCTTCATGTCTTTGCCACACCATGGAGCCAAGCATGCTACACCTCTCCTGTGACAAGATGAAAACCTTCTCCTGCCTTTGAAAAGAAACAGAGAAAAAGGATGAAATTCAGTCCCTGCAAACCCCCATGAAAGTCGTCTTTCAGAGGCACCTGCAAGCACATGAGCTGTTCCTGTGCACACATGTGTAGAGCTTTATGCTGTTTCCAATTACTTGACTCATTCATATTTATATTTCTACTGCTTATTTAGTGATTCCTTTGGAGAAGGCCTCTGGGCACAATGAGGCTGCTGAAATACTCTGCAGCCACTATTCTGGTGGTCTGATTTTAGTGAATTAATTGTATTATTTTAAATAAAGGATCGCAAATAGGCAAACAGAAACTGCTTCTGTAAGCAGAATAACATAGATTTCTATGGAAGGGCTTGCTTTTCATGTTCAATAGCACCAGAGCCAGTCATGATTTTCCTTACAGCCACCAAAAATAACAGAAATCAGAATTTTAACAACTGATCTGATATTCCATCTCATGTATTCACTAACAACTTAGTAAGCAGCAGTTAAAAGGATTTTCTATTGCTGGCAGTCTCCCTCTGCCCTATATATTGCATCTAACCACGGGAAGCACCTGGCTGTCACCAACAATGGAACTAAATGACTTCTGTTGTTTCTGCATCACTACTCTACAGTTTTAAATTAAATGTAATTCTGAGCTTGCAGGCTGTCCACAGAGGAGTTAGCTTGAAGACACATTGCCCCATCATTTTTGACCCCTGGAGCGGTATGCTTCTAGTTGTCAGTGCCTCTTCAGTGGGCTGCAGCTCCATTCCCATGAGACTCTACTGTGAGTGAATTCCCTGCTCTCATTTAGGACCCCAAGTGTGTTTCTTGGCGGTTGAAATCTAAGTATGGAGCTATTATTAGCAGTTGGCTTTACTAGTAGTGTTTTATTTTAGGGCTAATTATACATTTTTTTGTTATGCCCATCCCCCCACTAAGGTGATGGTGCTGGCTATCTGTATGCAACATTCTTGTTTAATCAGGAGAGTAACTTTTGCTGTTAAACCAGTAGTGACTTCATAAGTTAACCTATACACTTCTAGTAATGTCTACTCCAGCTCCAGTACTACTAACCCAAATGTGAATGAACTAAACTAAAATGCAGTGTAATTAACTGTGTGTACTTTCCCGATGGTTTACATCTTAACACATCAATCTTTCAGAAAAGGCTTCAGCTGGCAGCTAGAAAGCTACTAAACAAAGCCAGTTATAGTGACACTACTAAAACAAAAACTGTCCACTGTTGGTTCCAATATCCTTAGGTTGGAGATTTACTGCCCTCATAGGATTCATTTTGCCCCGATGATTTCAGTGTATTCTTCATGTGAACACAGCTAAGTACAAGGTTGCAATGATGACAGACCACCACATTTCTGCATCACAGCTGAACAACATGCCACCAATTACTCAGGCTGTGCCAGGGAAATGAACAAAGAAATGCAGTCACATCTCTGCAGCCAGCTCTGAGCCTCAGGACCAGTATCTGTGGAATCAAAGCCTTTTTCCCTGCTGTCCAGGATATCACATTCATCTCCAAGACAAGTTACTATGGCAACTAAACCTGGGTTTAGTGGATGAAGGCATTGCTGTGCAAGTCAGTGTTTATTTTGCCAGTAATATGGCTGGGATATGGCTGTCCATGTAAGATGGACATAGCAAGGATTTTTTATCTCTCTGCTCTTCACTCTCTTACCCCTGACAAAAAGAATTACTTTAGCACCTAAAGTCATATCTACCTGGATCTCAGCTTTTCTGCTTAACTCAGTACCAGTTGCAGAATATTAGATCAAGCTGGACTGAGATGTAAAAGCAAAGACTGCAACTCATGCTCTCTGCTCACTCTTCATGGGTGATTTTTTACCCAAGCCCTGCTTCATTTGCCCACACAGAAGTGCCCAGAGCCATCACTAAAAGCCCCAGGAGGAAGGATCAAGCAGCACTGTATAGCTTCTGCTGAGACTGAACAGCCTGGGCTGCCTTAAGTTTGCTGAATTCAGGTGACTTGAAAAGCTTTTCAACATAGTAAGGACCAGAGTAGACTTTGAAGCATTCACCAAGCAAGCCTAGGGTGTTCCCTCTGGCCCTCCTCCCACAATATAGATGGGAGCTAGAGAACCAAGGTGCTCAGCCTGCTTTCCATGCCTTGGCCCTTGCCCTGCAACACTGCAGTGAAGAACTTGCATGTCTCTGTGGTCAGCTACAAGGGCACAGATAAAAAAGACTGTTTGGAGTTTGTTGGCTTGTATTTTTTCTCTGTTTGTTTTTTAAAAGGCTGAAACCCCATGAGAATTAAAGGTAATAGAACTCCTTATTCCTGGAAATCAATACCAATGAACAGCGACTTTACAGTTTACTGGTATTACTTGAATAGCCCAAATTCTTCTTCTTCTTCCTCATTATCTGGAACATAAGATAATATTTGTGTGGTTAGGACCAAAGATGTAACTGAATGTACCCCTCACTGGAAATGTTTACAATGGCTTCAATACCTGCTAATTGCCATAGGTATTGCTAAGGCATATGCTCTCCCAGGAAAAACAAGACTTTGGAAAAGAAGTAGGACATTTGTTTTGTCTTCAAAGCCTGCAAACATTTACTACCAAATTAATAATTTCTGCCAAGTCAGTGCTGGGTATGACATGCCAGTAACCTGGAACTTGGCATTCACTGGATAACTAAGAAACGCTCTTCTTTAGCATTGCCCTTTGAGTGAAATTACTTCTTTCTGATCCAACACCTTTTCTTCACACCATACCTTACATGTTTCTTGAAGTGCCTTCAAAACCTCTACCCAGCACAAAATCCTACAGTATCTTAGGTTGCTGTTATTTCAATGAATCTTGTGCTCCTGCTTCTCCCTGGAAGAAGGCCAGGCAGGAAGATGGGAGAAGGGCTTTCTGCTGGCCTGCAGATCATGCTTCTAAGGAAAACACACAGGAAGAATAGAGAGGACATGCCACGTTTCCTGAACATGGCTAATCTTTTCCAGCATTTTGGGCTAGTCAGGATCAGACCTCTCCACCTATCAAACTGCAGTGAAGAAGAATGTACACGGCAGAGACTTGCTTTGCTTTGAATTCAGTCTCTCCTCACTACACAGACCAGTGAGCAAACCCAGCTTATGTTACCTGTTGCCCTGAAATGATCAAACATCTTTAATTTCAAATGATTCTGTCAGAGAATTAATAATAACCTAAAAAACGGGATGTTCCATAGATTGGCCAAACTACAATCCGTAAGTGTTGCTCTCGCCTCTGGGGAGGCATCCTTTCAGAATCTGGAGGAATGAGAACTTCAGAGAATGAACAGAAATCCCTACCAATTGCACAGCCTCCGTGTGTTACTCAGTTTTGAAACTTTCTTTGCCCCATCTTTAGGAGAAGACAGGAAAAAGAATGCTTTTCCAAATACTGCAGACTGGAGAAGCTTATTAACTAAGTCTTTCCTCTAGAGACCTCTAAGCCTCTAGTATGAAGCAAAGTTATTGTTGTTTATGCAGACACAGATGTAAGAAGACAGAGAGGGCTTAGGCAGACCACTCACAGAAAACAGGGAAAACATACACCATTTAGATTAGAAGATGAGTAGTTAAAAAACCCAGAAAATTAAAGCCTCCTAGACAGTAAACCAAATACTAAAGTAAACTAGTTCTACAATACCAATATATTAGAACACTTTCTAGTTTCCATCCTTACACAGTGTTAGCACTTCTGGCAAAAACGACCCTGCTGGACTGCCTCGAGGAAAAGGTCAGACACCATGAACCACAAAAATGGCTCAGAATCATCAATTCTGACTTCTCAGAAATTCAATTTAAGCTACACTGCCAGTCAGCAGATGTGTGGCTGTTTCCATGCTGCTCTCATTTACTTTAAAAAAAGCAAATTAAGCCCCAAATCTGACTTCCTATAGTGAGAACTAACCATGAAGGAAGCAGCTGACAAGCACCATGACAAAAAAGAGGAAGTATAAATGTAGTAAGCTTCAACATAAGCAGCAAATCCAGAAAGAACTGAAACAGTAAACAAATTCAATTTTCAATTTGCTATTTTATTACACTGGGAGAAGACTGTGTTATAAACACACTCTCCCACACCTGGTCTCCTGAAGTACCAATGAAGTTACTTCACCTGCACCTACACAAAACCATCACAAAAATACTCATTCAAGTAGCTCCTACCATTTAATAAACCAAAATGCTTTAGCATTAATTTTACACCCGCAAAAAGAAGGAGAAAATCTATTCTGGACATGAGCATAACGTGCAAATATGCCCTGAAAATGTAAGTACTGGGGAGCAAAAGTAAGAAGGCAAAAAGATGATAAAAAAGAGCTGATGAAGCAAAGAAAAATATTCAGTGACCCTGCATGTCTGTGAAGCCTTCAAAACATCAGGCTCTTTGCTTTGATGCCATTTAATGGCAATAAATCAAGAAAAGCCCAAGAACCCATTGCAGATTCATTGAGGGTTTCAGGGTGTATGGAAAAGTCAAATCAACTTGCAATGTTCTGCTTCTTGTATAATGATAAAGGCACAGCTTCCCTATGTGGCTCCAAGCACAGCACAAAATGGAAGTGCCTGCAGTCTCTGAGTAGTTCCAGACAACATAAAAGCCAGAACAATACTTGTGCCAAACATGGTTAATATGATCATATTGCATTACAGTCATTGTAGTGATATTGGGCAAACGTTATGTTGCATGAGGCTACACAATAATTGGACAGTAATCAGTAAAAACATTAAATCCCTGTTTTACAGCTGCTTCATCAGTAGCTATAAAACAATATCCTAATAAAGAGCATAAAACCAAAAAGAACTGAGATTAATAAGGCATGGTATGGCAGTTTAGAAGTAAAAGTCACTTTAGTAATATAGAATTTAGAATTAAAGAACACTATCTAAAACAAAGACCAGAGAAGATTTATTATTCAATATTTAAAAAAGAAATATAAAGCAGTTATTCCAATGGCCTACTTTTCATAGCAAATATGTCATACCGGTAAGCAAAACACAGTGCCTTGATGCTCACCAAAAAAAGCACTATAGCTGACTATAGCACTATCAGTCCCTGATCAGATAACCTTGTATGGACAATGCTAATCACTGAAGAGAAGAAAAAGACAGAAAGAAACATGAGAAAAGCTTTGGCTGATATTCAGATATGAATTTTGACTGTACAAGTAGGTATATTTATGGCAGAGTCCAAGAATGAGCAGACAAGCCATTAGAGAATGAAAGCAGTTCCTTCCAAGTTGTTTTTATCAGGCTCTGAATACATCACCTCATTTTTAGTAGGGTTCTGGTATCATGTGCAGTTAACATATAATTATTACAGAACTGTGATTGCATCATTAGCAGAAGTTTAATTATATCATTGACATTAGTGATGCCATAACATCAAGCTAAATAATAGTTCATAACAAAACCTACAATTAGCACAATTTTTCCTCCCTTTTACACCAACCAAAAGTGTTCAGCTTGGAGAAGCCTAATAGTCCATACAGAAGTGAGCTAGGGCTGAACCTGAAAGGATTGCTGGCTGGTAATTTAGTAATATGGTAATTAAAGTCTTTTCATGATGTAATTACACATCAACTACAAAAGGACAGCTGCTATACAACACTGCCAGGGTACGTGGCATGAAATGATTAGATTTGAGAAGCTTTGGTGGATAAACTGAATACCACAGACATGAGTCTGAGGTATAGCTGGCACCACACAGTACATTATTATTCAAGTCTCACACTTAACGTTTCCTTAGTTTCATTGTGATAGTAACAGTTTGTTGCACATACCTTGGTCCTCTGACAGCAGAAACTGTTCAAAACCCAGCTTTAAAAGCTTATGCTGTTTTGAAGTTCCCTGAAATTATAAAACCTAAACTTCTCCTGGGAAGAGGCAGTATAACTGAGGTTCGCATCAACCCAAAATATTTATTTCCCACACAAAACCTTCTCTCAGAGATTTCTATCTGTGGGAAACTTGATTTATTTGCAGGCTTTTTCCAGTGGAGTAGCAGAGAGGGAAGAAGGAGAATGAGGAGAGGGGAAAGGCACAAATGAGTAGGTGAACTCAAAGGAACTAAGGGTTTTGTCATCTAATTCCAACAGCAACAAGAGAAGTCCCTTGTTTGAGTGAAAAAACAAACCCTCCCGTCTCGAGAGCAGATAACCATTTCTTGAAGTAGTTTCCTTACTGTATTTCTCTCTGCCCTCCCTTTTATCTGAACAAACCACAAAGTTTACCACACAAGGCATGAGACAGCAAAAAGAAACATTTTTCCAACTAACACAAGTAAAATTTCTTGACTACATAACCAGGCTCTTCACAATAAAGGAATGCACTGTGTACCCTGGCTGTGGGCAGACAACCTCACAGTGACTTGTCTAGTCCTAAAATGTCCTTTTTGTCATGACAGCAACTCAGATGTTTTGCAACAGCTAGGTTTTTCCCTCTAAGTGGGAAAGATGGGATTTAGTGGGACAGAGACCCAGACCAACTGATCTTCAATTTAAAACTTTAAAATTTCTTTTGAGCTAGGAAAGTCTAGGAATAGACTTACCTGAAAATGAAAGATTTTGGAATAATTCTCCTCAGCATAAGAAAGATTTTTCTGTGAGGTCCATTTGGGAAGCGCAAAACCAAACTATTTTGAATCTGGAGGAACTTTATTACCAAAAAGATGTTAGGAATGAGAATTTGAATCCTGGTTTAAACAACACCCAATCTTGCTGACTGTTTCCTTTTTGATTCCTGCTCTCCCTCTTTTTCTGAAGAGATGTTCTGAGTGGACTTAATGAACACGCAAAACTTCCTGAAGACTTAGTATGTTTAACTACAGTTACAGCAATACTCTGGCACCAACTCCAGATCACCACAAACAAGAGTGTTTTGCCCTTGTGTGTCAGAGGCTGCAGTGGAGCTGAGGCTGCTCTCAGGGAGCACAGAAGGAATCCCAAGGGAACTGGAAGCAGCCAGTTCCAGTCATTTAAGAGCAAAGGTCTTGGCTACTCAGAATTAAGTCCTGCATGGCCAGTTTTACACAGCACATTTTTAAGAGACAATAAAGCAAATTAGCCAACTCAAAGAAAGAGACTCAACTGTACCTCTAGAGTGATAGCACAAGAAAATGTGATCATTTCTAATTTAATGGCAGGAGAGATATAATGTAGTGCAGCTAGTAGTTCTGCTCACAGGATAGATGATCAACTCAAACATGTTTGCAGCTACCATGTGAGGACTCACTTGACATTTGATACAAAAAGGAGATTCAATTATGTCACTTCTCCCTAGAAACTGGGTGAGCAACTTGCAACACATACAGCAAATTTAGCATCTTAAAAACAATCACCAACATGAAAAGAACAGGAATTTTATTCACAGAGGATTTATCTGACTTCCTACAGTGTAAAGCAGCAAGAGGCAATAAAAATATTAAGTTTAAACTACAAACCCCTTAACTTTTGAGTGTTGTCTCTGTAAATATATGGGTGTACACACTACAAACATGAACTGTGTGTGTACAAACCTTAAATGCAAACTCATAACCATAGCAGTCTTCACCTAAAGACAGCATGGTTCAATGCCTTTGCAGATGTTTCAGATTATTCAGCTATTAATGAACAGAATACAAGAGCCATTCGTATCATGTGGGAACTCTTCTCCCTGCCCTATTTATGCAGTGCACTGCCAAAAAAACAGGTGAAGTCTGAAGTCTTGCAAGAAGAGCCTCACTATCTTTCTCCAATGGTGTTAAGGGCAGAGCTAGAGGGGGGGAAAGAATGTGAGAGATTTCCAGTATGCTCCTATCTTTAGCAACATCAGAAAACAAAGAAAATGCTTCTTATCGTGAGTCTTCAAGCACCCAACTTCAAAATAAAACAAAGCAATAGCTCCTGAGCAGCAGCATTCAGTTCTGAGAAATGGACAAGTGAGCTAGAACAGGACAAAGCAAAAAACCTATACTGTGATAGCCTGTCTCCCTCTCCTCTTCTCCTAAGGCAAAAGTAGCAGCTATTTGCTTACTGATCACTACCTTCAATTACATTAAAATCTGTAAGTCAAATGGCCTATCAAGACTAAGCCTGGAAACAGGAGCCACGGGACTTCCTACGGAACAAATGCAGCCCTACCGGCTGTTCTGGATGCAGTCACCGTGTCAGTGTTCAACACACAATCCTACTACACACCCAACACCTCTTCTGTGTCAATGGCTTTTTAGCACCTTTCCACTCCTCTGCAAACATCGAATCTTTAGAAACTGCTACAGGACCAGAAATGCTGCCAGTTTCCTTGACTGCAACCACTGCTCAAGATATGGGAACGCTATCCCTGGCACTTACATTCATTTCTGTGAGAAGTGCTAAGTGTTCAGCCAAGAAACAGAATCTTCTTGTGATGCTCTCTGCATTTAAGGAACTCGGTAACACCAGGCCTGGGAAGTTTGGGTTGAAGAATTAGATGTGGAGAGAACACACTTACCTGCTATCACCAGCATTTGCCACATATAGCTTGCCCAACAAATAGACCACCACTAGGGCTGTGCAGCCTCCAGAAATGTTATACACGGTCCTCTCTCGCTCTATTTGCAAATCCTGTGGGAAAAGAGAACAAGATTTATAGACAGCATTGCAATTAATGTTTGAGAAAATGAAGATTCCCCTAAAAACCAAAAATACAATAGAGTCTATTAGACTATGTCCCACTGTCTGTCTTTTCTTGCAGCTATGGCCACATGAGCTGGGAGAAGAACAGAAAACTGAGGAGTACCTACTACTTATAAAAAGATGTTTGGGAAAAATCAGGTCAGGAGACTTTAATACATCAGATACTAAGGAATAAATAGCAACTCTCTGGGATACAAGAGAATTTGCTACGGCAAAAGCACAATGAAGGCAAAGATAAATGAAGCTTAACAACAGATACCTGGTGGTATAATTGGAGAGTGCTTTACATAGACAGCAGATAATTAATGAGACCCAGCTACAACATGAATAACTACCTACTTCCCTAGAGGAATGCTAGGATTATGGGGTATACACCTTAAGAACAACAGCAAGATGCACTTGTGCTACAAGGCTACCCTTCAGAAACACAGGGAATGACTGCATGCTAAGCTGATTCTGAGTGCAAGAAATATTATAGACTAAAAAGAACAGAAGTGGAGAATACAAATTATCACCAACAGTTAATAAAGTCCTAAAAAGGAAAAAAGAACCCATAAATACACACACACTCACACACACACATATATATATACATACAATGCCCCAAGAAGGCTTGTGGAACATAAAGTGAGTAAAACAAGCTATTTTCATCCATACATTTTAAACAAACACTGAAGTGTATGCTAATGAATTAATTCTGCTGTCTGTAGTTTAGCTTCAGGTAATAACATGCTACAAATTATGCTTCTCTCCTGTGCCCAGAATCAAATCCCACTTCAAACTGGTCTGTCCTTATAATATTGGATTCAAACAGGGAGCATCATTTAACATCATTATTGCAAGTATTGGCAGATCTTTTCCAGCTAAACCCGGCCTACTTTTGTGTGGCTTTTATTATGAATATATGATTTCCCCTGTTTGTGTGCATATACACATCTCTATACTTCAGCCATTTTCATATCTGCACTGAGCAACAAACAACTCAAGCTATTCATGCTTTGAGGTATGGAATTTGGAGCTTTATTTTAGAGTTAAATTTATCTGAAGAAAAACACTACAATAAATACAAACCATGACAGCTGCAGTTTGATTGAAAATCTGCAGAGGTGGGAGGAAGCCACTGTCCCATGCTTTATCTCCTACAAATTTCAGGGGAGGGAGGTGACCTGAGGCAGCAGCACGGACCCTCAGCAGCACTCGGGCACTGTCCTGAGCCAGTGGGCAGAGATGCCTGGCACAAATGAGTCACTGACTCCTCGCTGGTCAATGCATGTACATCCCATTTGTGCCATGGACACAGTGCTGAGGTACTGTCCCAGCAGGCCATCCTCAGCTCTGTGGGCAGACTGCACATAGCTGCCACAGGGACACAGCTTCTAGTGCACTCACCAACTTTTTTTTGGTGTGGGGGGGTGGGGACCAGGAGGAGAACACCTCCAAGCTATAAATCATATCTTGCAGAACTTTTGGTCACAGACACAGGCCTGTTATAAATGCCTCTTTACCAAATCTTGCCATAGAGAAGCTAACTCTCCTCCCCATGGTTTCTACATATTTCTTAATTAAGCTTAAGAGCTCAAAGGAAGCAGACATTTCTAACCATCAAAATAACTTAAATTTACAAATGCTACGGATTTTCCAAGCACTGCCAGGAATTTTAAGAAACCCTCATTTCCACAGTTCAAAATCTCCTCCAAGACCTTCAAACAGTGTGCAGTTCCTCACCAGTTTTCAGTTATGTCATATATATATTTTGCAAGTGCTGGAATTCCTGAATTAAAATTTATTTCTTTCAATAAGCAGAATTCAGAAGCATCTATTATAAGAAAGAAGATGGGAAATCCTTAGGGCCTCTTTTTTCAGAATTTTCTTGACTTAAACTGTATCTGTATACTGGGTTTTCTCAAATCATTGCTGTTGTTGGGCTCTACCATCTAGAACTTCAATTTACTACCATGACTTGTCAGAGAACCTGGAGTGCCATGTATGATTTGCTATTACATACACTACTTGACATTTTCTTTTTCAGCAGCAAGGAAAGAGGGCAAGGCTTTCTGACAGCTCAACAAGATTTGAGGGGGGAAAAAATAAAGCAAAATAAAATTAAGCTCACCAATGCCACCAACTCATTCTGATGTAAAGATACTGGCTTCTAATGAAATACCTTAATAACAGTGGTGCTGGGAAAGTAATACAAACATGGGCAGAAGCCACAAAATGCCTCTAAATATGAGAGTAAAGGGGCTCATTCTAGACAGAGTATATACAAAGCTTTCCTCTACTTTCAGAGCAAGACTTTTTTTGGTGGTTTGTTTTCTGTTTGTTTGGGGGTTTTGCCCTGTTTGGTTTCTGGGTTTTTTTTTGGGAGGGGGGGGTGGGGTGGGGTGGGGGGGGGGGGGGGGGGGGTGTGGGGTGGTGGTGGTGGTTGTTTTTTTGGTTTTTTTTCCCGAAGGAGCAGTTAATTTAGTCGGAGCCCTGCGGCCCGTGCCGGGACAGGCACTGCAGCGGGTGCCAGGTGCTCCCAAGGGTTGCCCCAGGCCTGGTCTCCCTTCCCTGGTGTGGGATGCGGAGCACAGCCTGCAGAGGACACCGCGACGTACGGAGCAGGTGAGGGCGGGCAGGGCGGCTTCCCGCACGGAGCCCGGCAGCGGCGAGGCGGCGGCACAGCCGCGGGCCGGGGCGAGGCCGGGCCGCACTCCCCACGAGCGGCGGCCGCCCCCTCAGAGCCGCGCGCGGGCCGCTCCTGCCACCTGGCGGAGGCTGCGCGCAGCGGCCGCCGCTCCCGCCCGCCGCCACCTCTGCGGAGCTCCTGCTCGAGGCCCCCGTGAGGCTCGGCCGCCTACAGGAACCAGGCGGGTTTGGAACGGCTGCAGAGAGGGAGACCCCATGACCTCCCTGGGCAGCCTGTTCCAGTGCTCTGCCACCCTCAGCGTGAAGTTCTTCCTCAGGTTGAGATGAAACTTACTGTGGTTTCGGTTATGGTCGTTGCTCCTCATCCTGTTGCTGGGCAGCACTGTAAAGAGTCTGGCACCATCCTCTTGACACCCGCCTTTCAGATAATTATGTGCATTAATGAGATCCCCTCTCAGTCTTCTCCAGACTAAACAGCCCAGCTGCCTCAATCTCTCCTCGCAAGAGAGATGCCCCAGTCCCTCAATCATCTTTGTTGCTCTGTGCCGGACACTCTCCAGTAGCTCCTTCTCGTTCCTGTACTGAGGAGCCCAGAACTGGACACAGCACTTGAGCTGTGGCCTCACCAGGGCCGAGCAGAGAGGGAGAATCACCTCTCTCAACCTGCTGGCCACACTCTTCCCACACCCTTCTCATCTAAATTTATCCTCAGAGCAGCAGCCTTTCCACCAGGATCTCAACCTCGCTATGACAGAAAGCAACTTTACACACATAGTATTAGGTATTTGATTTTAAAAAAAGTTTCAGAAGGCATAAACATAAAATTAACTCCTTAGCATACTTTACATCAAATGCCTGTAATTCTGTTTAAACTCTCAAGTCTACTGGCTATATAACAAGGGGAAACTTTTAAAAAAGCAAACTTGTACAACTCACACCATTCTCTCAAGACTGTTAACTTAATTAAAATGGCATCAATATAGAAAAAACACCTGCCTAGATTTCATCTAAGTTAAAAAAAACTCAATAAATAAGAAA